>NC_090735.1:48189910-48192410 GCF_036898095.1 Palaemon carinicauda
GAAATATGTTTCTCTGGCATGCAACAATTTTTACATATCGTTCATTTCATTATAAAATTTATTTCCGATGTCAATGTCATACACAATGTATGTGAAAAGCCATCGACCAATCTTGTAATCGCTACTCACTTAATTCGGGTTAGACCCCACCTTTTTTCATTCCCCCATTTGTTTCAGATAAGAATGAGCTAAATTACACCTTCAATTTTCGTGCCCGGGTTCTTATTACTAAAATACGCGTTCAAGGTTTCGTGTCTGTTCAGATTCTCGTTACTAAGATACGACTTCAAGGTTTCGTGTCTGTTCAGATTCTCGTTACTAAGATACGACTTCAAGGTTTCGTGACTGTGTAGGTTCTCGTTACTGAAATACGTCTTCAAGGTTTCGTGTCTGTTCGGGTTCTCATTACTAAAATACACTTTCAAATTTTCGTGTCTTTGGATTCTCATGACTATAATATGTCTTCAAGGTTACGTGTCTGTTTGGGTTCTCATTACTAAAATACGCGTTCAAGGTTTCGTGTCTATTTAGGTTCTTGTTACTAAGATACGCCTACAAGCTTTCGTGCAGTTCAGGTTCTCGTTACTAAGATACACCTTCAGTTTAATGTCTATTCAGGTTCTCATTAATAAAATACGTCTAAGGTTTTGTATTTGTTCGGTTTCTCGTTACTATTTAAGATACGCCTGAAAGGTTTCTTGTCTGTTCAAGTTCTCATTACTAAAATACACCAGGTGAGCTACTACCGCTAGAGTTATGGAGTCCTTTGACTGGCCAGATAGTACTACATGAGATCCTTATCTCTGGTTTCGGTTCATTTTCCCTTTGCTTACATATACATAGAATAGTATGACATATTCTTTGCAGATTCTCCTCTGTCCTCATACACCTGACAACACTGAAATTACCAAACAATTCTTCTTCACCCAACAGGTTAACTACAAAACTCTAATTGTCAGAGGCTACTTTCCTCTTGACGAGGGTAGAAGAGACTCTTAGCTATGGTAAGCAGATCTAGGAGCAGGGCACTTCAAATCGAACCACCGTTCTCTAGTCTTGGGTAGTGCCATAGCCTCTGTACCATGGTCTTCCACTGTCTTGGGTTAGAGTTCTCTAACTTGAGGGTACACTCAGGCACACTATTCTATCTAATTTTTCTTCCTCTTGTTCTGTTGAAGTTTTTATATTTTATAGAGTAAATATTTATTTTAATGTTACTGTTCTTATAATATCTAATTTTTCCTTGTTTCCTTTCCTCACTGGGCTATTTTCCCTGTTGGGGCCCTGGGCTTATAGCATCCTGCTTTTCCAACTAGGGTTGTAGCTTAACAATTAATAATAATAATAATAATAATAATAATAATAATAATAATAATAATAATAATAATAATAATGTTTCGGGTCGGTTCAGTTTCTCGCTACTATATAAGATACGCCTGAAAGGTTTCGTGTCAGTTCAAGTTCTCATTATATACGATCACCCTTCAAGCGTACACACGTAAGAGAAACTGTTTTAAGCTGATAAAAACAAAGAGATTCTTAGATAAAAAAATTCTTCAAGTGCCGTAAGAGAAGTAACAAAAAGTTATGGCATAAACGGGTTAGCTAAGTACATTGAAAACTCGATCAAATATGGCATAAACTTTACAAGTATCATATCTTTTTGATAACAATGAAATGCAAGTGGAAGTTCTATTTTTTTTATTTCGGTTTCCGGTGAAACGAGCTGAGACTGTGATCTAAAAATTTGAAATATTTGGGCCGTAGAAATGTATTATACTGAATAATGTAGAATTATCCTCACGATATATATTTCAAAAATTTAACTAAATGTATCATCATTGGTACGTTAGGATAATTCGTCATTATCCCTGATATATACGTTGAAGATTCTGGTATCTCGTTTCATCAATGGAAGATACTTAAAGATAAGCGAGATTCAACATGAAGCAGTAAAATCTGATGTAAAATTCGCCAAAGGCCAGTATTATGTTCAACTATTGATTAAAATACTCTGTTATAAAAGTTCTGGAATATATTTTGTAAGGTATTTACTGTTTTGAAAAACGATATATTGACCTTACGGAATTACGGTCACCAACCCGTGAAAGATGATACTAAAGTAGGGTGAAAGGTACGGTCGCCTGTATCAATGAAATGCGGCTGAGAACCGTATATTCTTACGGAGAATTTTCGATTAAAATTACTGTTTTTTCAACAGTGTATACATACCCACACTAAAACCAGGTTCTTTTATTAGTATGGAATTAATGTTGGTTACCTACTTATGCAGAAGAGGCCGATTTTTCTTTTCATGTGATAATGTATTAATTATCTGTTTGATATTTAATATAATTCAAGCGCAATCTGATTCTTGAAAAAAAATGAACAGTGCAGTAAAAATCTCAAAAAAGTAAAAATTGCACAAACACACAAAAAATACATGATATTACTTCCTGTTGTGTAAAACTAAATTTATTTAGGAAAAATATGACGTGCA
>NC_090735.1:48197410-48207410 GCF_036898095.1 Palaemon carinicauda
ATTACAAATGTCAACGTCAATCCATGAACTCATTTCTATAAATAGACATTAAATAGATGCAATTGAAAGAAAGAGTGTAGAGACTCATTGTGTGCTTATCGCTTGTCATAATACAAACAAAAGGTAATAATTTGTCATAGATTTCCAACCAAGACCGAGGACAAAAAATCAGATTTTGGAAATTAGCTTAATAACATTCAGACTACACCTGTGAAGTGTCCGATAGTATCTAGAAATAATTATTTCATTAACACATCGGGACAATATTATTTCATGATAATTAAAAATTTTCTTAACTAGACACATTTTCCTCTCTGGGGGGTTATTTCAAGAGATTGAGGTAGCTCTTTTTAGGCCCTACTACCTATATTACAATCTCCATTAGCTGTTTGACTATTTGGTATTCACTCCAATACCGGTGTCACCAGTGTACCAACCGTGTGGCACACAATTGTACATAATTATTTTGTATATATTATGCTTGTATCTGCGCTCTTCCCTCGCACTAAAAAGAACCTGAATGATCATGTCTCCGTTTTGCTCTGTAACATTGTCTGTCTCTCGAACAGGTCATGTCCTGTTGCCTTGAGGATTTGTATATAAAGAAGAGTGTTCCTTAATAAACTCAGTTGATTGCATCTTGCCTTTGAGTTCACAACTCCTCTCTCGGCCCGTCACATTGGTGACCCCGGAGTGACTCGAACACCCAGCTTTATCGCTCGCCTTCAACCTGCCGCAGACGGCTCTCCTCGTGAGGTGAACCTACTCCGTGCCCTTTGGATACGCCGTTTACCCAAACCTGTACACGCTGCCATACCCGATGTCGATAGTTTACCCATAAAGGACTTGATGACCAAAGCCACTTCAAGACCTCCATCAACGCCTCCACTCCTGACGACGAGGATGCCTATTCAACGTCAACCGAAGCTGACATGAATGCCGTAGGACATACACGCCTACCCCGTGACGTGCCGAAGCGGCGACAAAGCCGCCCACCACCCACCAATGACTCGCGCCCCAACGAACGACTTCTACAGCCACTTACTACCTCCCATCCGCCGCAGTTTTGCTACTACCACTTCAGATTCGGGGCAACCGCGAAGAAATGTGCCAAGGATTGTCAGTGGCCAAAAAACGTGTAAGTAGGCCATCGCTTGTGGCGGTGACCTCCCATGTTTCTAATCTTTTCTTTTTACAGGATGCAGGAACGGGCGTGCGATTTTTGGTAGACACGGGTGCTTGTCGTTCTCTTTTGCCAAGGAAACTCTTCAAGGCATGACGTAATCTGTCTACATCTGCCGACGTCCGCTTGGTAGCTGCCAACGGACCTGCGATACCCACCTACGGTTACGAGAACCTCACATTATCGTTCGGAAACGGGAAATTCAATTGGAAGTTTCTCGTTGCTGACGTCACAATGCCAATCCTCGGTGCGGATTTCCTCTCTCATTTCCACCTTCTGGTCGATGTCGCCCACTGACGATTGGTCAACGCAGACTCATACTTGTCAACACCTCTTCACCCCGCCCCCTCTAACCTCGCTCTCCACATCAGCGCACCCACGGATGCCTACGACCACCTCCTCACGTCGTACCCGGAAGTTTTCCGTCCAGAACTTCGCCAAACGCCCACGGTTCCTGCCAAGCACGGTATTTATCACCATATCAAGACGACGGGACCCCCAGTCTTCGCAAAATTCAGACGTCTGGCACCGTAACGATTGGCAGCCGCCAAACAGACGTTCGCCGAAATGGAGAAAATGGGCCTTTGCCAAAAGGCCTCCAGCCCATGGTCGTCACCCTTACACATCGTTCTGAAGAAAGACGGCTCCCTCCGTCCGTGCGGGGATTACAGGCGCCTGAACATGCAAACAGAACCGGATCACTACCCCCTCCCAAACATTGCCGATGTGACCTCCTACCTGCACAAAGCAAAGGTTTTCTCTACGCTCGACCTCCTGAAGGGGTATTATCAGGTGCCTATGAACCCAGAAGACATTCCCAAGACCGCCATCACCACTCCGTTTGGTACATACACCTTCAATTACTCCTGTTTTGGCCTTCGTAATGCTGGGGCAACGTTTCAACGTCTCATGGATGGCATCTTAGGGGACCTCCCTTTCTGTGTATGTTATGTGGACGACATACTTGTGTTCTCCTCCTCAAAAGAGGAACACCTCCGTCACCTGCGCATCGTGCTCGACCGCCTGCAACAAAACGGCCTTGTAGTCCGGTACGACAAGTGTACCTTTGGCGCCAACGAAGTGTCGTTCTTAGGGCACCGTACCACTCCTGAAGGAGTCCATCCCCTCCCTGAGAAAGTAGCAGCCGTTCAGAACTTCCCCGTGCCCTCGACCGTCAAAGCTCTGCAGGAATTCTTGGGCATGATCAACTATTATCACCGTTTTCTGCCAGCCATTGCCGCCACTCTTGCTCCCCTCTACGCCTCCCTCAAGGGCAAGCCAAAGGACCTGAAGTGGGTTCCCCTTCAAGAAGCAGCCTTCTGCAATGCAAAGAAGGGCCTATCAACTGCTGCGGCTCTCACTTTTCCTATCCCACACGCCCCTCTCCTTCTCTCCACCGATGCCAACGACGTCGCTATTGGTGCAGTACTCGAGCAGGTGGTCAAAGGCTCGCCCCGCCCATTGGCCTTCTTCAGCAGAAAACTGTCCAAGGCAGAATCGGGTTATTCTACCTTCGATCAAGAATTGCTGGCGGTGCACTTGGCTGTCCGTCACTTTCGCCATTTCTTAGAAGGTACGCCCTTCGTCATTCGCACAGACCACATTCCTCTGGTGCACGCCTTCACTCGACAGTCTGACGCCTGGTCCGCCCGTCAACGCCGACATCTCTCCGCCGTGGCTGAATACAATTGCACCCTCCAATACGTCCCTGGGAAAATGAATCCCGTTGCCGATGCCCTGTCAAGAAACACGTTGGCTGCCGTTCAACTGGGATTGGATTACAACGCCCTGGCTTAAGCCCAACAACAGGATCCAGAGTATCAAGCTTATAGGACATCCTGCACGTCCCTCCGTTGGGAAGATTTTCCCCTCGAAGACTCCAACACCACCCTCCTCTGTGACGTCAGTACCGGTAGACCGCGACCTTGGATTCCTGCTCCCATGCGCCGACAGGTGTTTGATTTCATTCACGGCCTTTCACATCCCTCGTGCGGTTCTACTGCACAGCTGCTGAAGGCAAAGTTCATTTGGCACGGCATTTCTAAGGATGCTAAGGATTGGATCCGTGCCTTTACTTCTTGCCAAACTTCCAAAGTACATCGACACACGGATTCAGGAGTGGGCACCTTTCCTCAACCTCAGCGTCGTTTCGCACACATTCACGTCGACGTTGTAGGCCCCCTACCCACATCACAAGGACATCGTTACCTGTTTACCGTCATCGACCGCTCCACTCGTTGGCCTGAAGCCATTCCCATGGAAACTGCAACGTCCGCCTCATGTACATCTGCTTTACTCTCTGGATGGATTTCAAGATTCGGTATCCCTGAGCATATTACTTCTGACAGGGGAACCACTTTCACCTCTCAATTGTGGACATCATTAGCGAATCTCCTGGGCATCACCCTACATCAGACAACGGCCTACAACCCCGCTGCCAATGAAATGGTTGAACGTTTTCATCGCACCCTCAAAGCAGCTTTGATGTCCCGCTGCAAGGATTGCAACTGGTTTACTCAACTTCCCTGGGTCCTCCTGGGACTAAGGACCACTCCTAAAGACGCCCTCGACGTCTCGGCAGCTGAAATGGTGTATGGCGACCCGTTGGTCGTCCCTGCCGAATTTTTTCCTTCTACAACCTCCTCCGACGATCTCCAGCGCATACGTCACGTCGTGGGAAAATTTACTCCGTGCCGCCAGACTTACAAGCCCCCAGCGAAGCATCACATACCAACGGACTTGCACTCTGCAACGCACGTCTTCCTGCGCAACGACACTAGCAAGCCACCACTAACGCCCCCTTACACGGGCCCTTTCCTTGTGATCCGACGCAGTCCGAAAGCATTCCTACTAAACATTCGGGGCAAAGAAGACTGGGTCTCCATTGATCGTCTAAAACCTGCTTATCTTCTGCCAGATGACCCGCCCACAGTTCACCTCTCCAGATCAGGGCGCCCTATTTAACATGTACAGTATGTCATTTTTAGGGGGGGAGCCATGTACCAACCGTGTGGCACACAATTGTACATAATTATTTTGTATATATTATGCTTGTATCTGCGCTCTTCCTTCGCACTAAAAAGAACCTGAATGATCATGTCTACGTTTTGCTCTGTAACATTGTCTGTCTCTCGAACAGGTCATGTCCTGTTGCCTTGAGGTTTTGTATATAAAGAAGTGTTCCTTAATACACTCAGTTGATTGCATCCTGCCTTTGAGTTCACAACTCCTCTCTCGGCCCGTCACACCAGAGTGGCAAAGAACCGCCGTCCAACAAATTACGAGACAGAGACGTTTACAACATGCTACGGCAATCCGTAGAATTGGATATATGCATGCCAAGTAAAAGCATAAAATGGCAGTCGTTTTTCAAGAAAAAAAAAAAAAACAGTTGAAATGCTGGAGCTCAGTTGCATAGAATCGTTTCTTTATCTTTTGGTTTCCTTAAGAATCAAAACTCTTGATGATGAGGTGACATCTATTACGTTTATATTCTCTCTCTCTCTCTCTCTCTCTCTCTCTCTCTCTCTCTCTCTCTCTCTCTCTCTCTCTCTCTCTTTATATATATATATATATATATATATATATATATATATATATATCAATCATATAATCTCTCTCTCTCTCTCTCTCTCTCTCTCTCTCCTCTCTCTCTCTCTCTCTCTCTCTCTCTCTCTCTCTCTCTCTCTCTCTCTATATATATATATATATATATATATATATTCATATAATCGCTCTCTCTCTTATATATATATATATATATATATATATATATATATATATATATATATATATAGAGAGAGAGAGAGAGAGAGAGAGAGAGAGAGAGAGAGAGAGAGAGAGAGAGAGAGAGTCTTTACGTCAGGAAACACCAGTGTTTCTAGACGGAATCAATCTTGCAAAATGTCGAAAATACTAAACTTCCTTTCTGTCTGTGGCAGCAGATTCTTCAGAAATACTTTTCTCCACTTTTTCTTCTCGGAAATTCCAGACCAATCCCCCGACACTGACGTCAGCTCTGGTCATTTATGTTTTCTTTGTATTTTATGTATCCGATTTCTAGAATGTTTTCGAAATGGTGAGAGGAGATTAAAGTTCCGGAGTATATTTCGTCTATGAAATACATGAATTGGAAACCTCTCTCTCTCTCTCTCTCTCTCTCTCTCTCTCTCTCTCTCTCTCTCTCTCTCTCTCTCTCTCTTACCAGGGACTATATTATGCATGTCCACCTTTCTGTCCCTTACAATTGTTTCTTTCTCTCTCTCTCTCTCTCTCTCTCTCTCTCACTCTCTCTCTCTCTCTCTCTCTCTCTCTCTCTCTCTCTCTCTCGTGATTCCATATATTTGTCCACCTTTCTATACCTTAGAGTTGATTTTTTACTCGACACAATCTCTCTCTCTCTCTCTCTCTCTCTCTCTCTCTCTCTCTCTCTCTCTCTCTCTCTCTCTCTCTCATACATGACTCCATATATATGTCCACCTTTCTCTCACCTAAACTTGTTGTTTTCTGCACAAATATTACACAAAAAGCTCCTCATACTTTATATAAATTCTCATATAATTTCCACATGCCAGTCTCATTCCCATTTGTGTGGTACTTCTACATTTTCTTATTTATAACATATTTCAACTCCAATAGTAAGAAAATTTTTTTCATGCCAATTCCCTTTACTGTGGAAGCACATCGACCTCAAACAAAAAGGATAAACTGACAAATCTTTTGCAAAAAGAAGGGTTCATATAACTTTAGAAAAAAAAAACTGAACATTAAAGGTTTGTCAGATAAAATAAAAAATAAACAATATTACGAATGTTTATAACTTTTCTCAGGCCACTCTATAGGAATAACAAGGTCGGTTAACAAATTTAAGAATAAGAATGTCCATACCTTTAAAAGGCTATATTTTATCGTTAGTTTTTACATGAACTATGCGTATGTAAGTCGAAATTATAGCAAATAACCTTAGAAAATATTACAATGAAAAGACAGAGATTAAAACGAGGAAGGAAACTCAATTTTTTATTTGCATTTGTCGTATGAAAAATGGAAACCGAACAACCTTTATTTTATCGCAAAGAAAATGGGACGGACTACTAAAATATATATATATATACATATATATATATATATATATATATATATATATATATATATATATATATATATATATATATATATATATATATATATATATATATATATATATATATATATATATATATATATATATATATATATATATATATATATAAGAGTAAATAACCAGGTGCCTCGCATTTTAAATTTCGAGAGTTTCAGCAGTAACCTCAAATAAAGGTTTAAAGGTCACTCATTGAGAGTAATAGAAATAATAATCGATCAAAATTGTCCTTATAAATAAATATTTCCAATGATTATCGAAATTATGTATACTGCACTGGAATAGGAACTATGAAGAAATTGAGGTAGAAAAGAAAGTAACCATATTTTTTATTTTAATGTATGTTTAGTTATTGGCAACTTTCCTCTTGGTAAGGGTAGAAGAGACTCTTTAGCTATGGTAATCAGCTCTTCTAGGAGGACACTCCAAAATCAAATCATTGTTCGCTAGTCTAGGGTAATGCCATAGCCTCATTACCATGGTCTTCTACTGTCTTGAGTTAGAGTTCTCTTACTTGAGGTTACATTCGGGCACACTATTCTTTCTAATTTCTCTCCTTCTTTTGTTAAAATTTTTGTATTTTGTATAGGAAATATATTTCTAATGTTTTTATTGTCCTCACTGGGCTATTTTCCCTGTCGGAGCCCCAGGGCTTTTAGCATCCTGCTTTTCCAGCTTGGGTTGTAGCTTAGCAAGTAATAATAATAATAATAATAATAATAATAATAATAATAATAATAATAATAATAACAGTAATTTTGTTGCGCAAAACCTTTTCTCAATGCCACTATCTTCTGATGGTGATTTTAGGGAAGCTTTCAGCTCAAGGAATGCCAATTTGATTCAGTGGTTAGAAAAGGAAATTGTCCCGATTGATGTACAATTCTCCGAAATTACCTTTTGTAAAGGGAAACGGCTTCATGGCTGAAAAGATTACGAAAAGCCAAACACGAATCTATTTAACTTACTCGATTCCACCGAGAAAATCCATCGTTTCAGCGCGAATATCCTACCAAAGGATCGGCTTCAGATTCAGACCAAACTTTAGCGCTCAAGGAATTACTGGATCGGGTCCTACCCTCTGGCCACCACTCCAATCTTCGTTAATGGGTCCTATGGATAGTTAAACCTTCTACTTTATTCTTGGGGAAAGAAATAAAACAAGTAATAACACACACCATACCCTTTTCTCAGAGTAATGGAAGCGTTTCCATTCGCCTGCTTCGATCATGCTTGGTGCCACAGTTCGGCGATTTCACAACTCTGAGAGGAATTGGTCATTTGCTGTTTCTGGCGATGGTGTTTCAGGTAGCGGTATTTATTTAGCAATAGAAGGGAAATTCCCTCTCAAGTGGTGTTTGGGGGAAGATATCGCAAACGTTTACTATTAATCCGTGAGATTGAACTAGGAAAGAAGGGTCTTCTAGTAGGGCGTTTATCTATAGGAGTTTCCTCTTGGCTGTAGTAAACGGTTTTTATTGGTGAAATTCAGGAGCAGGAAAAACTTATAATTCCTTACGTAAGATGTATATTTCATATTTTATATACTAACGAGTATATCTCTCTCTCTCTCTCTCTCTCTCTCTCTCTCTCTCTCTCTCTCTCTCTCTCTATGTTTGTGGGTAGCTCACAGTATATAAGCAAAATTTCAGATGACATTATAATAAAATGCGATGGTGATGAAGTAAAGATAAGTCAACATGTAAAAAATCTAGGTCTACACATGGACAGGTACATGACATTCAGTACTCACATTGACGAGCTGAGTAGAAAAGTTAGTGGCATACTAATGTATCTAAGTAGAGTAAAAGATTACTTTGATGATACTACTCGAGCTTTGATAGTGGAAAGTCTGGTCTTGAGTGTAATAAACTACTGTATCAAGATATGGAGGTCAACTAATGAGATGCACATGGAAAAAGCTCAAAAAATCCAAAACTTTGCAGGTAGAGTAGCCGTTATTGGAGTGAAAAAACACGATCACATCACCCCAACCCTCCAGCAATTAAAGCGGATAAAATTAAAAGAAAAGTGCATGTACGATGTTTGTGTTTTTGTTTTTAAAAGTTTGATTAAAGAATATCCCAACTGGCTATACACATTTCCTACAGTTGGTAATTGTAGGAATGCATTAACCAGACAGAATGAAAATCTATATGTAGACAGCTATCGAACGGATTTGGGTTCACGCTCAATGGCAATAAGGGGCCCAGCTTGCTGGAACAAAATACCTCTGGAAATAATAAAATGTATAAATGTTAGTTCTGATTTATTCAAAAAGAAACTTAAGCAATATTTTTAAAATTTTACTTGATTGTATATATATCCTAGATTTTTACAATCCAATTATTGTGAATTTTATGTAAATAATTTATATTGTTATGTAACAGAATAACCATTTTATAATGGAATAAAGGTTTTTTACTTTGACTTTGACTCTCTCTCTCTCTCGTGCATTTCATCCCTCCATCCTGCTAAAGCCCTTCCTTTATTCCCTCCTCCCGGATGCAACCCTGACCTGGATACTCGGTTTAATGAACCAAGCGAAGACTCCTTGAACCATACATCTCACGCATTGGCATTCACCTCCTCCTTCCATCCGTCGCAGGAAGTAGGGTCAGTTCTCCTCTTTCGGAATTTAATATTTCCAAAAATCTCGGTGATGGAATAAGACGATTATTAAAAGTATTTCGAGATCGGAATGCTGCTTCGAAATCTTTTGTACCCTGGTTCATGGACAAGGAAATAGAATTGAAGAGGATTTTATAAACAAGAATTGCAGGTAATGTCAGAGTCGTTGAAATTTTGAGGATTATGAAATACATCAGTTTATAATCTAAAAAATTAAAAAAAAAATTACTAACATTTGAGATAAGATGAAATATTTAGTAATCATATTTTTAGACGGGGAAGGAATTAAAGGGAACACTCCAAAATCAAACTATTGTTCTCTAGTCCTGGGTAGTGCCATAGCCTCTGTACCATGGTCTTCCACAGTCTTGGGTTAGAGTTCTCTTGCTTGAGGGTACACTCGGAAACACTATTCTATCTTATTTCTCTTACTTTTGTTGTGTTAAAGATTTCATAGTTTATATAGGAAATGTTTATATTAATGTTGTTGCTGTTCTTGAAATATTTCATTTTTCCTTGTTTCCTTTCCTCACTGGGCTATATTCTCTGTTGCAGCCCCTGGGCTTATAGCATCCTGCTTTACCAACTAGGTTTGTAGCTTAGCAAGTAATAATAATAATAATAATAATAATAATAATAATAATAATAATAGGGCACTGCAAGGTAAAGGTAAAGGTATCTGATTTCAGTTCCAGTTTCGTTCGAATAGATGCACACCAGAACGTCAGCCAGAAAAGCAACCCCCACCCCCCAGTGGTGCCCAACCACAACAGTATTCTCCACAGTGGACAGCTTAATTTCCAGGCTCCGTGCTAGGATCGATCTGCTGCCATGCGACTTCTATGCGAATCCGTTACCTATGTACTAGCAAAGAGTGAGTGGAAGGGACAAAAACAGGTATTCAAAATAAAGTACAGCTGAAGGTCGGAAAAATTGATACAACCCATTTATTTATTTTTAATTACTGAAAGGCTCTTGTGTTTTTTGTTACTTAATATAAATAATCTAGGATGACATCATTTCAAACTATTTTGAAATATTTCAAA
>NC_090735.1:48212410-48224910 GCF_036898095.1 Palaemon carinicauda
TCTTCAAATTTCCCAACCACTAAATTCTTGTCATGTCTGTTTGGCAAGTTAGTTCCATTAAAACAACTCTCTCTCTCTCTCTCTCTCTCTCTCTCTCTCTCTCTCTCTCTCTCTCTCTCTCTCTCTCTCTCTCTCTCTCTCTCTATATATATATATATATATATATATATGTATATATATAAATATGTTTATATATAATTTTATATATATATATATTTATTTATATATATATATATATATATATATATATATATATATATATATATATATATAATATACATATGATATACGTATACCCATGCATGTAAACATTCATACACATACGCAATCACAAGCACACATATACGCATATATATATATATATATATATATATATATATATATATATATATATATATATATATATATATATTATTATAAATTAACGTAATTTATTCAGTTTTGATGACCTTTTTAACGTAAGTTTTTCTAGTTTAATCCAGTTTCCTTTAAGTTTCTCCCTGAACGCTGGATATGGGTCTTTTGCCTCTCATTAACGGTTGTTAATAATTTATATTGGTACTCCACCCATGAAGTTTGTTTCTTTTTTTTTCATGTTTGTGATGGTGGTTTGGCTTCATCGTCCGTGCCACGTCATATTTTGCCCCTTTCCCGGAGTTTTCGAGGGGGCCTTGTGATATTTGTTCGGCAGTTCTGTACTCGGCTCCGCTATAGAAGGACCAGTGTGCTATATTTTTGGCAGTTTACGGCGGTGTACTTTTGGATGGAAGAGTCTTCCTTGAGCACTCCCGCATGTTGTTGCGTTACTAAAGAGTGACCCTGTGTGCTCGTGCCCTTTGTCCGAAGCTGGATTGTTTGGGATCCGTTGATGGAGGATTGGACTTTGTGCCTCACCGAGGATTTCTACAGATCTTTTGTTGAAGTAGAGCATAGCATTTGCTCCTGTGGATGGCCCATAGTGCGAGCGTAATATACGCCCTTTAGTCACCTGCCTCTGCCTGAACACTGTGCCCTTGGAGTCGTGAGGAGGCCCTTTAGTGGCGAAGAAGAGTAAGCCCACTTTATTGTTATTAACATTTTTATATTTTCTTCATGTGTTGGTACAGCAACCCCTTATTTAGTTAGTGTCAGTTTCTACACTTAACTAAATAGAGACGTCCTTGGATGATTTTTCGTGCGTCAATTAATGGATTCTACTTGAGTTATATGAGTTTTATATTGTTAAATGAGTATGTCTTTAGTACAATGTACTTTGTTTGTAAAAATTTAGGTTAAGTTATAGGTTAAGGTTTCCCCCCCCCCCCCTTTTTGAGTCTCCGCCTATCGTATGTTAGGGAAAGAGTGTTTTTCTTTCTTCCACTGAATACTTTCTCTTATTCCTTAGCATGTTAGTTAGGTAGGCAATTGAAGGAGTGACTGCTTTGGCATTGTGTGTGCTTGTATTTTTCTCCCCATTATTCAGTTTTCAGAGGGGTTCTTTTATTATAATAAATTTTTGATGTAATAAATTATTGTTAATCTATAGTTTCTCGTTTTGTGTATCCTCTCTGAGATTGTACTCTTTGAGTGTTGTTTTTGTCAGGGATCATACCCTTTTTGTGGTACTGATCTGAAATATCAGGTCCGTAAGAACTTCAACTTCAGACCATCTTGAAGTTCATAACAAAATTTGGCGACCGTGACAGGATCCTGACTGACATTTCAACCTTTGAGAGTTTTTCTTAGAGAGGTGTGATAGGGAGAATTAGGTAGTTAGGGGGAAAATTAACCTATTTTTTTCTTTTGTTACTTTTGCATTGGTTTAGGAAGATGTCTTTAGTAGGGGATAAAGTTGAGGAAGCGGCAGCACTATTTTTAGATAGGTCTGACTGGGAGGAGGGGATTTTTAATCTTAAAAGAGACGAGTTATGGTGTTTAGCAGAGCACTTGAACTTAGGATTACCAACAGAATTCAAGAAGGGTCATTTGTTGCGTGAAGTCCTTAAAGCTATTAAGAGTATTAAAGGTAATACAAAGGAAGCAGTAATGTCTGGTGATCCGGATTTTGTAAATAGCGATAGTGATGATGAGGTAGGGGATTCAGGTAGCCAGGAGGTGAGTAAATTAAGATTGAGTATCCTTGCTCAGGAGTTTAAGCTTAAGGAGATGGAATATAAAACTTTGCAATTAAGGGCGGAAGAGCGCGAAAAAGAGCGAAAATTTGAGTTGCGAATGCGTGAGTTTCACAATAATAATAATAGTAGTGGTAAACATAATGGCTATAATAATTGTTTTGACCTAATGAGTGCTTTGAAGTTAATGCCAGTATTCGATGATGATGTTCCTGATTTCTTTATTTCGTTTGAACGAATAGCAAGAAAATTGTCTTGGCCCAAGGATATGTGGACCACTATGGTTCAGTGTAAATTAAAAGGGAAAGCTCAGAGTATATAATACTTTAAGCGAGGATTTGTCGGCGGATTATGATTCGGTCAAGGCCATTATCCTTAAGGCATATGATTTAGTTCCGGAGGCTTATCGACAGAAGTTCCGTAACCTTAAGAAAGAACCCGGTATGACTTTTGTTGAGTTTGCAAGGAGAAAGGAACAATTCCTTGATGATTGGCTTAAGTCTAAGGAGACTGACACTTTCGAGAAATTGAAAGAATTAATTTTAGTCGAAAAGTTCAAAAGAATGGTAGTTAGAGAACTAAAAATTCATTTAGATGAACTTAAATTGGATTCGCTTCAAGAGATCGCTATTGCATCTGATGAGTATTCTCTTGCTCATCGTCAGGACTGTGTGAAAGAGGTTAACGGTAAGAGGTTCCCTCCTCGAGGTAATGTTTGGAGGGGGAATAACTGGAGTCAATCAGATCATGGTACTTTTATTGACAGTTCGGTAGGTGACCGAAGAAAGGGCAAGATTGAAAATGACAATAAGAGTGATGGTAACGAAACACGTAATTTTGTAAATAGCAGTAGGAACAGTAGTAGTAATGATAGTAGGTCCTCTAGGTCCGATGTAGTTTGTTTTTGGTGCCACCGCCGCGGACATTTTAAGGCTGACTGTTTTACGCGTCGTAAATTTTTAGAAAAGAATAAAGAACCCGTGACGTTGGTATCGGCGGAACAACCGCAGAAGGAGGAGTCAAAATGACTAAGATTTAAGAAGTATATATCTGATGGTACTGTTTATGTTGATAATGCTATGCAAATGGGTCGTGGTGTGAGGATTTTGAGAGACACTGGTGCCGCTCAGTCGTTGATATTGGGGAGGTCAGTTCCCGAGGGTGTTGTGTTTAAGAATAAGAACTTTGTCTTGTTGGGTGGATTTCCTGATACGGTGGCCTCTTATCCACTAGAAGAGTTTTATTTGAAGACGAAGAATTTTCAGGGTATGGTTAATTTGGCCATAGTAGATACTTTGCCTATTCCTGATATAGACATTATATTTGCCAATGATTTAGCCGCTGAAGCTGAATGTGACGTATTGCCTATTTTGACGTTGATAGATCTGGCAGGTGACCAGATACGCATAGATGATTCGTTGAATCCTGTGTCAGTGGTTACGCGTTCTCAATCTAAAGAGGTTGACCTCGCGGAGGTAGAACTCAATGCTGAGTTAATTAATGGACAAGTGACTGACATTGTGACTGATGTTAATAATGGTAATGAGGTAAACATTGACAATTATGATAATTTATCTTTTCAGGGCCATAATAATGAATCTTTTCAGGGTATTAATTGGAATACAAAAGTTTTTAAGGAAGCCCAAGGAAATGAATTTAATCATTTGGAACTTAGTGATGGTAGTGATCTTTCTAAACCTGTATTTATGAAACAAAAAGGTTTGCTTTACCGTATGAGTAGGTCGGTTAATGCTCCTGCTGACCAGGTAGAGGTAATTCGGCAGCTAGTTGTGCCGGAAAGGTATAGGAGTAAGTTGTTATATTTTAGTCATGAACATAGCCTCGCGGGTCATTTCGGGGTTAGGAAGACCTTTCAGAAATTGGCACGACATTTCTTTTGGCCCCAGATGCGTCGTGAGGTTAAGAAACATGTGTTATCTTGTAAGGTGTGTCAGATTGTAGGGAAACCGAATCAAAAGATCCCTAAAGCCCCTCTTATTCCCATTCCCTCAGTGGGTGAACCTTTCAAGGAGGTAGTTATAGATGTAGTGGGCCCTCTTCCGCGGACGCGCGGAGGTAATGAATATCTTCTAACCATGGTTGACAGGGTAACGCGTTTTCCTGAGGCTATCCCACTGAGGAGTATTCGGGGTGAGAAGGTGGTGGAAGCATTAATTGGATTTTTCACTAAATTTGGCATTCCAAAGGTTTTACAATCAGATTGTGGCATTAATTTTACAAGTAAGTTTTTTAGAAAGGAAATGGTTGAACTTGGTGTTAATTATGTTACTTCTTCTCCTTACCATCCAGAGAGTCAGGAACAGGTGGAAAGGTTCCACCAGACTTTGAAGTCTGTATTAAAGAAGTTTTGCTACGAAACGGGTAATGAGTGGGATAAGGAGATTCCTTATGCCCTATTTGCTATACGGTCTGTACCTAATGAGTCTTTGGGTTTCTCTCCTTTCGAACTTGTATTTGCCCATAGTATACACGGTCCTCTTGACGTGGTAAGAGAACATTGGGAAGGAGAGACATCTGAAGTTAATGTTTTAGATTAAGTTTCTAATTTACAGGGGAAACTGAGGAAAGCTTGGGATTTCGCTCAAAAGAATTTGCATGAAAGTCAGTCTGTGATGAAGTCTAATTATGACATAAGTACCAAGGTTCGTATCTTTAAGCCTGGAGATCGTGTATTAGTGTTATTACCTATACCAGGTAACCCACTGAAAGCCCAGTTTTCAGGCCCATGGAGAGTGCTGAAAAAGATTAATGATGTAAATTATTTGATTGAAACTCCTGGTAGGAGACGAAATTCTCGTATTTGTCATGTAAATATGTTAAAGCCATTTACTAGTAGAGATATAGATCAGGTAGAACCAGTAGTAGATGCAATTGCAATAGTGTCTGTAGAAGTAGAGGAGAATCTTATGACTAACAAGAGAATGACTGTTAATCCTGATGCTCTGTCAAGTAATTCTGATATTTTAAATAACATTGATGTTAAATTTCAACATTTGAATTCTGACAGATCAGAACCTTTATTTAATATAATCTTCAGGTATAAAGATTTGTTTCAGGACTCGCCAGGTAGAACAAATGTTTTGTATCATGATGTAGATGTAGGGGACGCTAAGCCCATTAAACAGTGTCCATATAGGCTTAACCCTGTCAAGAGGAAAATTGTTCAGGAAGAGGTTCGCTATATGTTAGACCATGATTTAATTAAACCAAGTTGTAGTCCATGGAGTTCTCCTGTCGTGTTGGTTAAGAAGGAGGGAGGCCAACACCGACTTTGCTTTGATTACAGGAAGGTTAATGAGATGACCAAGACAGATTCATTTCCTTTGCCGAGGGTGGAAGATTGTATAGACAGAATCGGATCTGGCAAGTTTATTACAAAGCTGGATTTGCTGAAAGGGTATTGGCAGGTTGGTCTTTCCCCTCGTGCGAAGGAAATCTCTGCTTTTGTTACAGGTGATGGTTTGTATGAATGCCAAGTCATGCCCTTCAGAATGAAGAATGCGGCTGCCACCTTCCAAAGACTGATGAATCGGATCACTCAGGATTTGAAAGGGTGTGTTGTATACATTGATGATTTGGTTATATATAGTGATAATTGGGAGTCTCATTTGGTAAGACTTGAAGCTTTGTTTAAGGCTTTGAGGAAAGCCGGTTTGGTAATTAACTTGAAGAAGAGTGATTTTGCTCAGGCCACAGTTTTATACCTGGGACATAAGGTAGGCCTAGGCAAAGTTGCTCCTAAGAAAGCTAATGTAGAGGCTGTAGCTAGCTTTCCTGCTCCTCAAAATAGGAGAGGGGTTAGGAGGTTCCTAGGAATGGTCGGATACTACAGGAGGTTTATAAAGAACTTCTCTGATATCGCGACTTCTTTAACAAATTTATTAAAGAAGGGAGTAAGGTTTGTATGGTCCAAGGAGTGCCAAGAAGCCTTTGAAAAGTTAAAGGCAGTCTTGACTAATTATCCTTTACTACAATCTCCAAATTTTAATCTCCCTTTTAGATTAGCGACAGATGCGAGTGACGTGGGACTTGGAGCAGTTCTCCTCCAGGAGGATGATGCAGGGATGGTACACCCCGTCGCTTACTTTTCAAGGAAGTTATCGCCGGCAGAGACGAGATATTCAACTATTGAAAAAGAAGCCTTATGTTTAATAAAAGCTATAACTCATTTTTCAGTTTATTTAAGTTCATCACTTCATCCTATTTTGGTATACACAGACCATAATCCTCTAGTATTTATCCAACGGTTTAAGGACAAAAATATGAGGCTGCTTAGGTGGAGTCTCTTTTTGCAGGAATATGACCTTCAAATTAGGCATGTAGCAGGGAAGGATAATGTTATACCAGATGTTTTATCTAGGTCTTTTTAGGAGAAGGGAGTAGGCTGTAGTTTGGTCTATAGGTTATGTATTAATGACTTTTTCCTTTCCAGGTTTTAGTTAATTTCTCTTGTTTGCTCTGTATTAGTTATTTGATTTAAATCTAGTATTTAAAGTAACTAATTCGAGTATTTTGAAATAAGTAATTTAAGTTTTGGCAATTCCTTTTAATTTTGACCTTTGAGAAAAAAAAATAATTTTTTTCTCTTTTTGGTGGGGAGGTATTATAAATTAACGTAATATATTCAGTTTTGATTACCTTTTTAACGTAAGTTTTTCTAGTTTAATCCAGTTTCCTTTAAGTTTCTCCCTGAACGCTGGATATGGGTCTTTTGCCTCTCATTAACGGTTGTTAATAATTTATATTGGTACTCCACCCATGAAGTTTGTTTCTTTTTTTTCATGTTTGTGATGGTGGTTTGGCTTCATCGTCCGTGCCACGTCATATTTTGCCCCTTTCCCGGAGTTTTCGAGGGGGCCTTGTGATATTTGTTCGGCAGTTCTGTACTCGGCTCCGCTATAGAAGGACCAGTGTGCTATATTTTTGGCAGTTTACGGCGGTGTACTTTTGGATGGAAGAGTCTTCCTTGAGCACTCCCGCATGTTGTTGCGTTACTAAAGAGTGACCCTGTGTGCTCGTGCCCTTTGTCCGAAGCTGGATTGTTTGGGATCCGTTGATGGAGGATTGGACTTTGTGCCTCACCGAGGATTTCTACAGATCTTTTGTTGAAGTAGAGCATAGCATTTGCTCCTGTGGATGGCCCATAGTGCGAGCGTAATATACGCCCTTTAGTCACCTGCCTCTGCCTGAACACTGTGCCCTTGGAGTCGTGAGGAGGCCCTTTAGTGGCGAAGAAGAGTAAGCCCACTTTATTGTTATCAACATTTTTATATTTTCTTCATGTGTTGGTACAGCAACCCCTTATTTAGTTAGTGTCAGTTTCTACACTTAACTAAATAGAGACGTCCTTGGATGATTTTTCGTGCGTCAATTAATGGATTCTACTTGAGTTATATGAGTTTTATATTGTTAAATGAGTATGTCTTTAGTACAATGTACTTTGTTTGTAAAAATTTAGGTTGAGTTATAGGTTAAGGTTTTCCCCCCCTTTTTGAGTCTCCGCCTATCGTATGTTAGGGAAAGAGTGTTTTTCTTTCTTCCACTGAATACTTTCTCTTATTCCTTAGCATGTTAGTTAGGTAGGCAATTGAAGGAGTGACTGCTTTGGCATTGTGTGCTTGTATTTTTCTCCCCATTATTCAGTTTTCAGAGGGGTTCTTTTATTATCATAAATTTTTGATGTAATAAATTATTGTTAATCTATAGTTTCTCGTTTTGTGTATCCTCTCTGAGATTGTACTCTTTGAGTGTTGTTTTTGTCAGGGATCATACCCTTTTTGTGGTACTGATCTGAAATATCAGGTCCGTAAGAACTTCAACTTCAGACCATCTTGAAGTTCATAACAATATATATATATATATATATATATATATATATATATATATATATATATATATATTAGATGTAGATGTAGATGTAGATGTATATATATATATATATATATATATATATATATATATATATATATATATATATATATATTGCGAGTAAGGGCAAGAACGCGTGTGTGTTCTGAGGCTAAAAGAAGGAAGAACATTATATTGGGAAACAATATTAAGTCACTTTCTTGATGGCAGAGCTTAAGGGTGCAGGCCTCCTTCAATACCATTATGAGGCAAAATGTCAGATCTTACTACTCTCATAATTTAGAAAATGTCAGTACTTACTGTTCTCGTAATCTAGAAAATGTCAGACCATCTTGTTCTCATAATTTAGAAAATGTCAGAACTTTCTTTTCTCATAACTCAGGAAATGTCAGATCTTACTGTTCTCATAATTTTGGCGTTGTCATTTTTTGACGCTGATTTTATAATAGATGTAACCACAGTTAAGTATATGCGATGGATAACGACCACTAAAGGAATAATAAAACATATTTGCAAAATCAAGACATAACCACAGCTTAGACACTTATAGAGTCAAATGAACGCATCGTATCTGGTAATTTCTACTTTGTGATAAAAAATAGCAATCGGGAATAACTTTAATGATTTAATATTATATTCTTATTAAACTTTATTCTTTAAACAAAACAAATCCGCTGGCTAAATAAAATCCTTTCATGCAGATATATGTATGTATGTATGTATGTATGTATATATATATATATATATATATATATATATATATATATATATATATATATATATATATATATACATATATGTATATATATATACATATATGTATATATATATACATATATGTATATATATATATATATATATATATATATATATATATATATATATATATATATATACATATATGTATATATATATACATATATATATATATATATATATTATATAAAATCACCCATTTTCAATAACCACGTAATATTTGAGGCAAGAGAACATAAATTCACAACTACCCAATGACTTAGGTCATAATAGATTATCATCATCATCATCATCATCACCACCCTCACCACCTTCTACGCCTATTGACGCAAAGGTCCTCAGACGGATTCATTGGCTAGATTCATCAAAGGATAGCCAGTTCCTTGTGATGCAGAGTGCCTATCTAACTAAGGCAAGTGACCTCTGCCGGACCATACTGATACTAGCAAGATCATCCACCAGGCATCAGGAGTAGAAGCCGAAAAGACAACTTGTCTCTCGCCTTCAACCCAATCCGTCACCCTGTTGCCAGTGACTTCATCGGGATTGAGAGGGGCATTTCCTTCATGCACAAAGCTCTCGTTACTTCACCAAGGTGCTCATCTGCTTATATAACCGTTGGCAAAAATGGATTGGTAAGATATACCGCCTACCACGGTAAATGATAAAAATGTCAAATATTTTGCTTGGTAGAATATATGATTTTCTTCTGGATAACATTCCTTGAAAATGAAACAAGATATGAGACCCAATTCGAAGAGATTAAAATAGGAAAATCTTTTTATTAATATATGCAAGACATCAGCAGAGCAGTGCAAGCAAACCAGATAAAAATATAAAAGATGCATTAAACTTTACTACGAATGAGTATCTATTCACCTATTCTTATGACAGTAATTAAAAAGCAGATTTCTTATGGCACTAATTAGAAAAAAATTCTCTTATAACAGTAATTAGAAAAAGTCTCTTCTTATGACAGTAATTAGAAAAAACCCTCTTCTTATGACAGAAATTAGAAAAAGTCCTCTTCTTATGACAGAGATTAGCAAAAAATTCTCTACCTTTAACAATAATTAGAAAGAAAATCCACTTCATATGACAGCAATTAGAAAGATAATTCTCTTCTTATGACAGTAATTAGAAAAAAAATCATATATATTTAATTTAAAGAAAAACAATGAAACAAGTCACTGAATCTTAATTACTGCTAATGAACGAAATTCCGATCACGTGACCAAAAGGCAAAAGCTTTTAGATTTATGTTTGTGTCAACCGATTGATTTAGATAATTGTTTGTAATGACATAAACGAAGTAATTACTGAAAGGCATTGCTGGTAAGGACGATAAAGGCTGACTAATGACCTTGGGATTATAATGGTCATTAATCTGGATAAATCTGTGACATGAATCATTAAGGATTCCGAGATAAAAGACGACTGTTGAATATATTCGATTAGCTTTAGAAAATAGAGTAAAGATATTGATCCTAGATAACATTCACCTTCTCAAGAGAATAACTTCATGTTAAATAACTGTTGATATAACATCTATGCTAATTCAATTTAAAAACTATGTTAATTTAGTTATATATTTTTCAAATACTATACGTAAATACAAGTATATATATATATATATATATATATATATATATATATATATTATATATATGTGTGTGTGAGTGTGTGTGTATATATATATATATATATATATATATATATATATATATATATATATATATATATATATATACATGGGTAAGAGTGGCATATGGAAGAGTGGTTGAAAGGGCGTTAATGAATTATGTGTTGATAACTAAAAGAATGTTTGGGAGATTGAAAGACGTGCACGTGTTTAGGGGTATGGCTAACGGTATGACTGATAATTTTTTGGTGGAAGGAAAATTAGTTGTAGCAAAAGAGTGGGGGAATAGAGTAGGCGGATGTAAAAGGGAGCTAGTGAGGGTTGAAGAGCTAATAAAACCGGGGGTAAAAAGTAAATATCAGGAAAGGTTGAAAATGGCATATGACGAAGTGAAAGTAAGAGAAACTGGTAATTTAGAGGAGGAGTGGAAGTTAGTAAAAGAAATTTTGTTGGGATCGCAAGTGATGTGTGTGGCAAGAAGTTTGTAGGAGGCAGCATGGGGAAGGGCAATGAATGGTGGAATGAAGGAATGAAGGTAAAAGTGGAAGAGAAAAAGATGGCTTTTGAAGAATGGCTGCAGAATAATAGTGTAGAGAAGTATGAAAGATATAGAGAGAAAAATGTGGAAGTAAAGCGCAAGGTAAGTGAGATAAAGAAGGCAGCTGACCTGAGGTGGGGTCAGGGATTGGGTCATTCATATGAAGAGAATAGGGGGAAGTTTTGAAAAGAAGTGAAGAGTGTAAGGAAGGCTGGTTCAAGAATTGAAGAGACAGTGAAAGATGGGACTGGAAGGTTGTTAAAAGGAGAGGAGGCAAAGAGGAGGTGGGCGGAATATTTTGAAAGTTTACGGAATGTTGAAGATAACAGGGAGGCATATATAATTGCTGTTGCAGGTGTTGAGGTGCCGGTGATGGGAGATGAGAATGAGAGAGAGATTACAAGCGACGATATGAGGAGAGCACTAGATGAAACGAGAGTAGGAAAAGCATCTGGTATGGATGGTGTGAGAGCTGAGATGTTGAAGGAAGGGGGTGTGACTGTACTTGAATGGTTGGTGAGATTGTTTACTTTGTGTTTTGTGTTGTTAATGGTACCAGTAGATTGGGTTTGTGCATGTATTGTACCACTATATAAGAGTAAGGGATATGTGCATGAGTGTTGTAATTCAAGATTAGTTAGTTGAGTGTAGTTGGAAAAGTGAATGGTAGAGTACTGATTAATAGGATTAAGGATAAAACAGAGAATG
Source organism: Palaemon carinicauda (assembly GCF_036898095.1). NCBI lineage: Eukaryota > Metazoa > Arthropoda > Malacostraca > Decapoda > Palaemonidae > Palaemon > Palaemon carinicauda. Next base: position 48,224,055 of record NC_090735.1, read on the forward strand.
CAATCTTAGAAGTACAGGGTGGTTTTAGAAGAGGTAGGGGTTGTATTAATCAGATTTTTACAGTTAGGCAGATATGCGAGAAATATTTAGCAAAAGGTAAGGAGGTGTATGTTGCGTTTATGGATCTGGAGAAAGCGTATGATAAGAGTTGATAGGGAAGCAATGTGGAATGTGGAGAGGTTATATGGAGTTGGTGGAAGGTTTTTGCAAGCAGTGAAAAGTTTCTACAAAGGTAGTAAAGCATGTGTTAGGATAGGAAATGAAGTGAGCTCTTGGTTTCCGATGAGAGTGGGGCTGAGAGGGGGATGCGTGATGTCACCGTGGTTGTTTAACTTGTAAGTTGATGGAGTGGTGAGAGAGGTGAATGCTCGAGTGCTTGAACGAGGATTGAAACTGGTAGACGAGAATGACCATGAATGGGAGGTAAATCAGTTGTTGTTTGCAGATGATCCTGTACTGGTTGCAGACGCAGAAGAGAAGCTTGGCCGATTAGTGAAAGAATTTGGAAGGGTGTGTGAGAGAAGGAAGTTGAGAGTTAATGTGGGTAAGAGTAAGGTTATGAGATGTACGAGAAGGAGAGGTGGTGCGAGGTTGAATGTCATGTTAAATGGAGAGTTACTTGAGGAGGTGGATCAGTTTAGGTACTTGGGGTCTGTAGTTGCAGCAAATGGTGGAGTGGAAGCAGATGAATGTCAAAGAGTGAATGAAGGATGCAAAGTGCTGGGGGCAGTTAAGGGAGTATTAAAAAATAAAGGGTTGGGCATGAATGTAAAGAGAGTTCTGTATGAGAAGGTGATCGTACCAACTGTGAGGTATGGATCGGAGTTGTGGGGAATGAATGTGATGGAGAGACTGA
>NC_090735.1:48237410-48242410 GCF_036898095.1 Palaemon carinicauda
TGTTTATGTTGATAATGCTATGCAAATGGGTCGTGGTGTGAGGATTTTGAGAGACACTGGTGCCGCTCAGTCGTTGATATTGCGGAGGTCAGTTCCCGAGGGTGTTGTGTTTAAGAATAAGAACTTTGTCTTGTTGGGTGGATTTCCTGATACGGTGGCCTCGTATCCACTAGAAGAGTTATATTTGAAGACGAAGAATTTTCAGGGTATGGTTAATTTGGCCATAGTAGATACTTTGCCTATTCCTGATATAGACATTATATTTGCCAATGATTTAGCCGCTGAAGCTGAATGTGACGTATTGCCTATTTTGACGTTGATAGATCTGGCAGGTGCCCAGATACGCATAGATGATTCGTTGAATCCTGTGTCAGTGGTTACGCGTTTTCAATCTAAAGAGGTTGACCTCGCGGAGGTAGAACTCAATGCTGAGTTAATTAATGGACAAGTGACTGACATTGTGACTGATGTTAATAATGGTAATGAGGTAAACATTGACAATTATGATAATTTATCTTTTCAGGGCCATAATAATGAATCTTTTCAGGGTATTAATTGGAATACAAAAGTTTTTAAGGAAGCCCAAGGAAATGAATTTAATCATTTGGAACTTAGTGATGGTAGTGATCTTTCTAAACCTGTATTTATGAAACAAAAAGGTTTGCTTTACCGTATGAGTAGGTCGGTTAATGCTCCTGCTGACCAGGTAGAGGTAATTCGGCAGCTAGTTGTGCCGGAAAGGTATAGGAGTAAGTTGTTATATTTTAGTCATGAACATAGCCTCGCGGGTCATTTCGGGGTTAGGAAGACCTTTCAGAAATTGGCACGACATTTCTTTTGACCCCAGATGCGTCGTGAGGTTAAGAAACATGTGTTATCTTGTAAGGTGTGTCAGATTGTAGGGAAACCGAATCAAAAGATCCCTAAAGCCCCTCTTATTCCCATTCCCTCAGTGGGTGAACCTTTCAAGGAGGTAGTTATAGATGTAGTGGGCCCTCTTCCACGGACGCGCGGAGGTAATGAATATCTTCTAACCATGGTTGACAGGGTAACGCGTTTTCCTGAGGCTATCCCACTGAGGAGTATTCGGGGTGAGAAGGTGGTGGAAGCATTAATTGGATTTTTCACTAAATTTGGCGTTCCAAAGGTTTTGCAATCAGATTGTGGCACTAATTTTACAAGTAAGTTTTTTAGTAAGAAAATGGTTGAACTTGGTGTTAATCATGTTACTTCTTCTCCTTACCATCCAGAGAGTCAGGGACAGGTGGAAAGGTTCCACCAGACCTTGAAGTCTGTATTAAAGAAGTTTTGCTACGAAACGGGTAATGAGTGGGATAAGGAGATTCCTTATGCCCTATTTGCTATACGGTCTGTACCTAATGAGTCTTTGGGTTTCTCTCCTTTCGAACTTGTATTTGCCCATAGTATACACGGTCCTCTTGACGTGGTAAGAGAACATTGGGAAGGAGAGACATCTGAAGTTAATGTTTTAGATTACGTTTCTAATTTACAGGGGAAACTGAGGAAAGCTTGGGATTTCACTCAAAAGAATTTGCATGAAAGTCAGTCTGTGATGAAGTCTAATTATGACATAAGTACCAAGGTTCGTATCTTTAAGCCTGGAGATCGTGTGTTATTGTTATTACCTATACCAGGTAACCCACTGAAAGCCCAGTTTTCAGGCCCATGGAGAGTGCTGAAAAAGATTAATGATGTAAATTATTTGATTGAAACTCTTGGTAGGAGACGAAATTCTCGTATTTGTCATGTAAATATGTTAAAGCCATTTATTAGTAGAGATGTAGATCAGGTAGAACCAGTAGTAGATGCAATTGCAGTAGTGTCTGTAGAAGTAGAGGAGAATCTTATGACTAACAAGAGAATGACTGTTAATCCTGATGCTCTGTCAAGTAATTCTGATATTTTAAATAACATTGATGTTAAATTTCAACATTTGAATTCTGACAGATCAGAACCTTTAATTAATATAATCTTCAGGTATAAAGATTTGTTTCAGGACTCGCCAGGTAGAACAAATGTTTTGTATCATGATGTAGATGTAGGGGACGCTAAGCCCATTAAACAGTGTCCATATAGGCTTAACCCTGTCAAGAGGAAAATTGTTCAGGAAGAGGTTCGCTATATGTTAGACCATGATTTAATTAAACCAAGTTGTAGTCCATGGAGTTCTCCTGTCGTGTTGGTTAAGAAGGAGGGAGGCCAACACCGACTTTGCTTTGATTACAGGAAGGTTAATGAGATGACCAAGACAGATTCATTTCCTTTGCCGAGGGTGGAAGATTGTATAGACAGAATCGGATCTGGCAAGTTTATTACAAAGCTGGATTTGCTGAAAGGGTATTGGCAGGTTGGTCTTTCCCCTCGTGCGAAGGAAATCTCTGCTTTTGTTACAGGTGATGGTTTGTATGAATGCCAAGTCATGCCCTTCAGAATGAAGAATGCGGCTGCCACCTTCCAAAGACTGATGAATCGGATCACTCAGGATTTGAAAGGGTGTGTTGTATACATTGATGATTTGGTTATATATAGTGATAATTGGGAGTCTCATTTGGTAAGACTTGAAGCTTTGTTTAAGGCTTTGAGGAAAGCCGGTTTGGTAATTAACTTGAAGAAGAGTGATTTTGCTCAGGCCACAGTTTTATACCCAGGACATGAGGTAGGCCTAGGCAAAGTTGCTCCTAAGAAAGCTAATGTAGAGGCTGTAGCTAGCTTTCCTGCTCCTCAAAATAGGAGAGGGGTTAGGAGGTTCCTAGGAATGGTCGGATACTACAGGAGGTTTATAAAGAACTTCTCTGATATCGCGACTTCTTTAACAAATTTATTAAAGAAGGGAGTAAGGTTTGTATGGTCCAAGGAGTGCCAAGAAGCCTTTGAAAAGTTAAAGGCAGTCTTGACTAATTATCCTTTACTACAATCTCCAAATTTTAATCTCCCTTTTAGATTAGCGACAGATGCGAGTGACGTGGGACTTGGAGCAGTTCTCCTCCAGGAGGATGATGCAGGGATGGTACACCCCGTCGCTTACTTTTCAAGGAAGTTATTGCCGGCAGAGACGAGATATTCAACTATTGAAAAAGAAGCCTTATGTTTAATAAAAGCTATAACTCATTTTTAGTTTATTTGAGTTCATCACTTCATCCTATTTTGGTATACACAGACCATAATCCTCTAGTATTTATCCAACGGTTTAAGGACAAAAATATGAGGCTGCTTAGGTGGAGTCTCTTTTTGCAGGAATATAACCTTCAAATTAGGCATGTAGCAGGGAAGGATAATGTTATACCAGACGTTTTATCTAGGTCTTTTTAGGAGTAGGGAGTAGGCTGTAGTTTGATCCATAGGTTATGTATTAATGACTTTTTCCTTTCCAGGTTTTAGTTTAATTTCTCTTGTTTGCTCTGTATTAGTTATTTGATTTAATTCTAGTATTTAAAGTAACTAATTCGAGTATTTTGAAATAAGTAATTTAAGTTTTGCAATTCCTTTTAATTTTGACCTTTAAGAAAAAAAAATAATAATTTTTTTTTTCTTTTTGGTGGGGAGGTATTATAAATTAACGTAATTTATTCAGTTTTGATGACCTTTTTAACGTAAGTTTTTCTTGTTTAATCCAGTTTCCTTTGAGTTTCTCCCTGAACGCTGGATATGGGTCTTTGGCCTCTCATTAACGGTTGTTAATAATTTATATTGGTACTCCGCCCATGAAGTTTGTTTCTTTTTTTTCATGTTTGTGATGGTGGTTTGGCTTCATCGGCCGTGCCACGTCATATTTTGCCCTTTTCCCGGAGTTTTCGAGGGGGCCTTGTGATATCTGTTCGGCAGTTCTGTACTCGGCTCCGCTATAGAAGGACCAGTGTGCTATATTTTTGGCAGTTTACGGAAGTGTACTTTTGGATGGAAGAGTCTTCCTTGAGCACTCCCGCATGTTGTTGCGTCACTAAAGAGTGACCCTGTGTGCTCGTGCCCTTTGTCCGAAGCTGAATTGTTTGGGATCCGTTGATGGAGGATTGGACTTTGTGCCTCACCGAGGATTTCTACAGATCTTTTGTTGAAGTAGAGTATAGCATTTGCTCCTGTGGATGGCCCATAGTGCGAGCGTAATATACGCCCTTTAGTCACCTGCCTCTGCCTGAACACTGTGCCCTTGGAGTCGTGAGGAGGCCCTTTAGTGGCGAAGAAGAGTAAGCCCACTTTATTGTTATTAACATTTGTATATTTTCTTCATGGGATGGTACAGCAACCCCTTATTTAGTTAGTGTCAGTGTCTACACTTAACTAAATAGAGACGTCCTTGGATGATTTTTCGTGCGTCAATTAATGGATTCTACTTGAGTTATATGAGTTTTATATTGTTAAATGAGTATGTCTTTAGTACAATGTACTTTGTTTGTAAAAATTTAGGTTAAGTTATAGGTTAAGGTTTCCCCCCCCCCCCCCCCCCTTTTGAGTCTCCGGCTATCGTATGTTAGGGAAAGAGTGTTTTTCTTTCTTCCACTGAATACTTTCTCTTATTCCTTAGCATGTTAGTTAGGTAGGCAATTGAAGGAGTGACTGCTTTGGCATTGTGTGTGCTTGTATTTTTCTCCCCATTATTCAGTTTTCAGAGGGGTTCTTTTATTATAATAAATTTTTGATGTAATAAATTATTGTTAATCTATAGTTTCTCGTTTTGTGTATCCTCTCTGAGATTGTACTCTTTGAGTGTTGTTTTTGTCAGGGATCATACCCTTTTTGTGGTACTGATCTGAAATATCAGGTCCGTAAGAACTTCAACTTCAGACCATCTTGAAGTTCATAACAATATATATACACAATCATTGCAGTCTATTCAAAGAACTGGTATATCATATATTTCCAGATTCCTTCCCTAAGATGCAAATAGCAAAATTCATATTACTGTATTATTCGTGTAAATATTCTGAAATGCAAGAGACCAGGCCGATTTCACATATTCTTTTAAATTCCACAAGTAGTTGTAG
>NC_090735.1:48247410-48252410 GCF_036898095.1 Palaemon carinicauda
TTCAGAGTGGGCAGCTGTTACAAACGGAGTACCTCAAGGATCCGTCCTTGGCCCATTGCTATTTCTGATCTACATCGAAATATGTTTAGGGTTACCCAGTAAAATATCCGAATCTGCCAATGATACGAAACTACGCATAAATGCTGCGAACTCCGAAGACGTAGAAGCCTTAAGAGAGGATCTAATGAAGCTAGAAGAATGATCCAGAAAATGGCAAATGCCTTTCAGCTATGGGAAAAGCAAGGTCATGCACGTAGGTTATAGTGAGCCACAATCAGATTACTCACTGCTAGGTAATGAAATAGGAAGTGTGGACCAGGAGGAAGATCCCGGTATTATTATCAGCAAGGATTTGAAGTTCACCAAACAGCATAAAAGCTGAAAAGAAAGCACAATAACTAACAAATTACATAAGGAGACAATTTATATGCAGAAATAAAGACACTGTACTACAGCTGTACACATCACTAGTAAGACCCCATCTAGAATACAGGCCAATTCTGGGCACTAAGCATTCAGAAGGATATAGATAGACTGGCAGCAGTACAAGCTAGGGCCACCAAACTAGTTCCAACGCTAGGCCCTTTGGAAATAGACGAAGGATGGAACGTTTGAACTTATTTGATCTAAAAACTTGATGAATAAAGGGACAGTTAATAGAGGAATTGAAAATTCTTAAATGAATAAAAAATGTAGATTAAAACAATCTATTCACGCTTATCACACATCAGTTCAGAGGTAACGGATACAAACTGAAATTGAAAAGATACAACACAACTCAATGTGACGATTTCTTTGCATAAAAAATAGCAAATACTTGGAATAGACTTTCAGCAGATGTAAATAGTAACACGGTAAACGAGTCCAAGAATAAGTTAGACAAGATCATGAGAAAAATCTAAAAGCTTAAAGTAAATCGCTATACCGAAGACCAAGTGGAGTCTCCGAGGATGGATTAAAAAGTCTTTCGAGACATCCAAAATCCTCGTAACTCACTCTCTCTCTCTCTCTCTCTCTCTCTCTCTCTCTCTCTCTCTCTCTCTCTCTCTCTCTCTCTCTCTCTCTCTCTCTCTCTCTCTTGTATGGCATTCAAAATCGTTACCAGCCTTTCAATAAAGGTTCTATAAATAGCTCTAGCACTTCGCAGAGCTTTTCCCTTTTCACAAACATCCTAAGCGGATTAATTGCTATTGGACGTTGGGACCTCTTTAGGGTCGCCTATAGCCTATGCAGTACATCAGTTAAACGAGGCTCGAGAGGAGTTCATAAAAGAACAGTTGAATGCTTACATTCAACAAATTTCCAGTTATAAGGAACAAAATCCATTCATTGCTATGGGTAGCTCAAGTTGCGTAACCTTTCGATGGATGAGAAAAAGAAAGCAAGATTCATTAGTCGTTGAAAGATGAGATGAAAAATCATTTCTCTTTCAGAAAATGTTGGCTTTGCTGGTGAGAGGCATTGGATGTGTAAGGGGAAAAAGGGGGAACGTTGTATACGTAAGGGGCAGAGAAGGAAAGGTTGGATGTGTAAGGGGAAGAGGGGGGAGGTTGGATGTGTAAGGGGAAGAAGAGGGAAGGTTGGATGTGTATAGGGAAGAAAAAGGGAAGGCTGGATGAGCAAGGGTAAGAGAGGTGAAGGTTGGGTGTGTAATGGCAACAGAAGGGCATGTTGCGTGTGTAAAGGGAAGAGGGGGGAGGTTGGATGTGTAAGGGGAAGAGAAGGGAAGGTTGGATGTGTAAGGGGAAGAGAAGGGAAGGTTGGATGTGTAAGGGGAAGAGAAGGGAAGGTTGGGTGTGTAAGGGGAAGAGAAGGGAAGGGTGGATGTGTAAGGGGAAGAGAAGGGAAGGTTAGATGTGTAAGGGGAAGAGTGGGTTGGTTGGATGTGTAAGGTGAAGAGAAGGGAAAGTTGGATGTGTAAGGGGAAGAGAAGGGAAGGTTGCGTGTTTAACAGGAAGAGGGGGGAGGTTGGATGTGTATGGGGAAGAGAAGAGAAGGTTGAATGTGTATGGGGAAGAGGAGGGAAGGTTGGATGTGTATAGGGAAGAGAAGGGAAGGCTGTATGTGTAAGGGGAAGAGCGGGGAAGGTTGGATGTGTAAGGGGAAGAGAAGGGAAGGTTGGATGTGTAAGGGGAAGAGTAGGTTGGTTGGATATGTAATGTGAAGAGAAGGGAAAGTTGGGTGCTTAAGGGGAAGAGAAGGGAAGGGTAGATGTGTAAGGGGAAGAGGGGGAGGTTGGATATGTAAGGGGAAGATAAGGGAAGATTTGATGTGTAAGTTGAAGACGGGGGAGGTTGGATGTGTAAGGGGAAGAGAAGGGAAGGTTGCATGTGTAAGAGGAAGAGAAGGAAAGGTTGGATGTGTAAGGGGAAGAGAGGGGATGGTTGCATGTGTAAGGGAAACAGAAGGCAAAGTTGGATGTGTAAGGGGAAGAGAAGGGAAGGTTAGATGTGTAAGGGGAAGAGGGGGAGGTTGGATATGTACGGGGAAGAGAAGGGAAGATTTGATGTGTAAGTTAAAGACGGAGGAGGTTGGATGTGTAAGGGAAAGAGAAGGCAAAGTTGGATGTGTAAGGGGGAAAGAAGTGAAGGTTGCATGTGTAACGGAAAGAGGAGGGAGGTTGGATGTGTAAGGGGAAGAGAAGGGAAGGTTGGATGTATAACAGGAAGAGGGGGTTGGTTGGATGTGTAAGGAAAGAGAAGGAAGGTTGCATGTGTAAGGGGAAGAGAAGTTAAAGACGGAGGAGGTTGGATGTGTAAGGGAAAGAGAAGGCAAAATTAGAATGTGGAGGGGGGAAAGAAGTGAAGGTTGCATGTGTAACGGAAAGAGGAGGGAGGTTGGATGTGTAAGGGGAAGAGAAGGGAAGGTTGGATGTATAACAGGAAGAGGGGGTTGGTTGGATGTGTAAGGGAAAAGAAGGAAGGTTGCATGTGTAAGGGGAAGAGAAGGGAAGGTTGGATGTGTGAGGAGAAGGCTGGATGTGTAAGGGGAAGAGAAGGGAAGCTTGGATGTGTAAGGGGGAGAGGGGGAGGTTGGATATGCAAGGGGAAGAGAACGGAAGGTTTGATGTGTAAGTTGAAGAGGGGGGAGGTTGGATGTGTAAGGGGAAGAGAAGGACAGGTTTAATGTTTAAGGGGAAGAGAAGGGAAGGTTTTTGTGTGTAAGGGGAACAAAAGGGCAGGTAAATGTGTAAGGGGAAGAGGGGGGAGGCTGGTTGTATAAAGGGAAAAAAGGGTAGGTTGGGTGTGTAAGGGCACGAGAGGGGCAGGTTGGATGTTTAAGGGGAACAAGGGGGATGTTGGATGTGTAAGGGGAAGAAAAGTGAAGGTTGGATGTGTAAGGGGAAGAGAAGGGAAGGTTGAATGTGTTAGGGGAAGAGAATGCAAGATTGGATGTGTAAGAGAAAGAGAAGGCAAGGTTGGATGTGTAAGGGGAAGAAGGGGGAAGGTTGCATGTTTAAGGAGGAAGAGAAGGGAAGGTTGGATGTGCAAGGGGAAGGGAAGGGAAGGTTGGATGTGTAAGGGGACGAGGGGGGAAGGTTGAATGTGTAAGGGGAAAGAGGAAGTGTAGGGGGGGGGGGGTGGCAAAACTGAGAGGAGGAGGATTCGAAAAGCCTTCAGGATCTGGTTTGAGAGACAGCTGGTTCTCCTGATGGAACAAGATGGCGGCATAGAGGAAAACCACGAGAGGAAAGAAGCAGAAAGATGATACAGCGAAAATAGGAGAAGAAGAAGAGGACGAAAATGTCATGATGAGGACGACCACACGAACAAGAAGAAGCGGATAATGAGAGGAGAACGTCCATGAGAAGAACAGAGGAATAATAAGAGGTCAGCTGCAATAAAAGAACAATAAAAGTTAAGCAAGCAGCAATAAAAGAATAATAAGAGGTAAGCAGCAATAAAAGATTCAGACGATATAAGCAGCAATGAAAGACGAAGAAGATGTAAGCAGTTATTAAAGAATAAAAAGAGATAAGCAGCAGGAAGTATACGGCATAAAGAAGAAATAAAAATAAAATAATATATTAGGAGGAAGATAGCAATTGAAGAAGACTGAAATAATAAGAAAACAAAGAGAAGCCGAAGATAGCAGAAAAGGAAAAAATTAGAATTAAACAATAAGATAAAGATAGCAGGAAAAGGAAAAGCGAAAGGATGATAAGAAGCGAAAAAAACATTAATACGATGACACTGAAACACAAGCTTTCTTCATATTCCTTTCCTTTTTAACGAGAGCAATTTTCTAAGACAAACACAGGAGAACTTTTTTCTTTTGTTCAAAAGAAAATATCTAGATCGCTGTTATCCTATTCTGTCTTTTTTCAATATTTGCTCTCTCTCTCTCTCTCTCTCTCTCTCTCTCTCTCTCTCTCTCTCTCTCTCTCTCTAAAAAAGAGTAAAAAGTATATAGTAAAATGGGTAACTTAGATATTTTTTCCACATTTCCACACACACAAAAAACAAAATACAGCTAATACTTTAAGGGTACAAAATATAACTAAAAAGTGTATAGTATAGTTTAGCATAGTAAAGTATAGTATAGTCCCTTTCTGAGTGAGGATACCTTAACATGGTGATGAAAGCGAGAGTACATCGCTATGATCAGCAAAGCTGTACTAGTCAGCTAGTCAGGTGCACCCATACTAGGTTGATCTGTTGTCAGCGATTAGACAAAAATCTCCCACCATCACCAATCTGCACTCGAAAGCGTGGTGATGAAAACTGGCCAAACCCCAGACATGAATGACATGTTTTAGGCCTTTGTAATGCTGTAGACTAGAATTAGTTGCATTTGTTATTGTATAGTATAGAATACATAAAACCGGAATACTTTAATGATTACAAAATAATGACTATCCTTTCCTTAAGTTAGTTATAGTTATTTGAACTCTGATAACAACTAAAAGATTCAAAATCTTAAATATAGAGTATTCTCAGATTAAACTTTATATTTTTTCATGAAGAGATTCTCCGTAGTTCATCAGCCTTCAGGTACAA
>NC_090735.1:48259910-48272410 GCF_036898095.1 Palaemon carinicauda
GATCAGGAAACACCAGCATATATATCAGAAATTTCCCACTGATTAATAAAGTCTGATACTCCTGCCTTTGAGAGATTCTGATTAAGTTCTATTTTTATCTACAGTAGGCTTCTTGTTAATGATAGGCAGAATGTGGCAACAGTCTCAGTCTGTAACGAAACGTGGCAGTGGTAATATGCAGAATAAGTATTAGAGAGACAACGAAGCAGTGGTGAAAGGAAACGAGCCGAAGTGACAGAAATAATAGCCATGAAGATAAGATGATAATAGTAATAGGCAATAAGACTACATAGCAATGTTCTGTCTTGTTTCTCTTCCTCTTGTTTTCTTAAGTTTTTATAGTTTAAATGTTACTGTTCTTGAAATATTTTATCTTCATGGTTAATTCTTCTCTTGTAATTTACTTATTTCTCTGTTTCTTTTCGTCAGTGGGCTATTTTTCCCTGTTGGAGCCTTTGGGTTATAGCATCTTGCTTTTCCAATTAGGGTTATAGGCTACCTTGTAATAATAATAATAATAATAATAATAATAATAATAATGATAATAATGACAGCTTAGCAGCAGTAATAAGTTGTATGGAAAAGTGGCAATGCTAATGAAATATGGTCATATCAACAGAAGGTAGTTGATAATGCTTCGAAATATCAGTAATATGCTCAATTTCTTTTGAGGTGCAGGCGCCAAAGACTCAATGAAAGTTTCCAGATAAAATCTTCAAATTTAGCTTATGGAATACAGTAAAGCAAGATATGCTATACAATAAGAATTCATGGGAAATAAAGACATACATGCCAAGTAACTACTTTCCAATAATGGTAGAGGAAAATATCAAATGGATATAGAATTGAAACTAAGTTCCCCGTTATAAATAAGGGAAATTATATAAAGAAAAAAAAATTAGGCTTTGAGTAGCAGGTCACATTAAGCGCAGTCAAATATTCGAAATTTTGAGCGAAAGCACCGGGCTCAGATAGTTATCAATAAGGTCTTGGTTTAGCTGAAGTTCATCCGATCTCTCTTGCTAGCTTCATCGAAGATTTCAAAATAAATTTTACCTTGATTGAAATGGAAATAAAAGAAAATTCATATCAATACATCGCAACAATTATAATAGGAATCACAATTTAATCTAACAAAATGAAATGGGCATATGTTATTTCAGGTGAGTCAATCAAGGTCTACGGGAATTGCACTCCACTTTTGCCTATGCTTTCATCTGGCTCTGGGTCGGGATCTCATTAACTCTTATCCTGGGTTCACACATTCACGATTTTGCTTCCGATTGCTCCCGAAGACAGGAAAATTGGTGGGTGGTAACCTATAGGGATTATCTAAGGTGTAATGGCCGAATACCGAAGAGTTTTTTGTCACGTCGGTTAGGATGACACTTGCAGTTTGGACCCTCTCTTATACTACTCTTCTTCCCGATATTGATTATTAAACCAAGTAGAAAGTCTTAAATATATCGACCATATTAACAAATATAATTATTTTCTAAAATTAAACAAGAAAAACAAACACAGCCCAAGAATTCTGACAATGTTGAAAATCGTTAAACAAATTCCACCGTAATTTGGAAAAATCTAAATTTGTTCACAGATGAAAGATAAAGATTAATTGAAGTTTTCCGGAAAACTTTGAAGTATTTCGACCACCCGCTATGTAATTTTCCCTCCAGGCAGTAAGCCAAACTCCGCAATGGTGTAATGAAATTGCCCTCTCTGGTCCTACCTCGGGCGCTGATCACATGTATATATGGTCAGTCTCTATGGCATTGTCCTGATAGGCCAGCGTCACTGTCCCTTCTCTGCTACTCATGGGCGGCCTTTAAAACCTTTAAAAAGAACATTGGTATCATTAAACACCCTTCAGCTACGAATAGGAAGATCACAAGAAACCTTCCGTGTTCAAGAATAAGGAAAATTCTGAGAATTCATCCAAAACGACGAAAACTAATATTAATTTCAGAGTTAACCAATTGTCAAACAACACCTTTTAGAAACTTGAAGCGGATGCACACGACTAACTCCAAACGAAGTTGCGACTGGCAGGCTTTGAAAGGAATGTTGGAAAGTTGGAGAAAGTTTCTTTTTCCCTGAACAAAATCGAGTCTGGGCTCAGCAAGGGTAAGGTCAGCATTGCTGATTATGCGGAACACGTTTAATTCAGTCTGTTCATGCGAGCAGCAAAAGAGTCCTGACATGCAGTTCAATAAGTTTCCGATCGAGGCTGATTGCATCTGGCAAGGTGGCAGAAGTCTCTTTCTGGTTCAATATTCACTCAAAGTTTAACCAGATGTTCAGTTTCTTTGAGTGCGTCAACTTTCCATATTTGAAGAGACAGGACGATCGCTGGTTACGAAGGTATCACCAATCTATATTCTACCTAGTTTTGGGGGGTATATTATTATTATTATTATTATTATTACTAGCCAAGATACAACCCTAGTTGGAAAAGCAAGATGCTATAAGCCCAAGGACCCCAACAAGGTAAAATAGCCAAGTGAGGAAAGGAAATAAGGAAATAAATAAATGATGAGAACAAATTAACAAGAAATCATTCTAAAAACCAGTAACAACGTCAAGAGAGATATGCCATATATAAACTATAAAAAGACTTGTCAGTCTGTTCAACATAAAATCATTTGCTGCAACTTTGAACTTTTGAAGTTCTACTGATTCAATCACCCGTTTAGGAAGATCATACCACAACTTGGTCACAGCTGGAATAAAACTTCTAGAATACTGTGTAGGCATTGTCTTGCCTGTTTCATTAACCACGATATTTTGATAACATGTTTTTCCCTGTTAAAGCCTTTGGGCTTACAGCATCTTGCTTTTCCAACTATGGTTATAGCCTCGCTTGTAATAATAATAATAATAATAATAATAATAATAATAATAATAATAATAATAATAATGACAGCTTAGCAGAAGTAATAAGATGTATGGAAAAGTGGCAATGCTAATAGGTAGCAATGAAATATGGCATATCAACAGAAGGTAGTTGCCAATGCTTCGCTAAATCAGTAATATTCATAATTTCTTTTGGGGTGCAAGCACCAAAGACTCAATACAAGTTTCCAGATAAAATCTTCAAATCTAGCTTATGGGTAAAGCAAGATATGCTATACAATAAGAATTCATGGGAAATAACGACTTACATGCCAAGTAACTACTTTCTAATAATGGTAGGGGAAAATATCAAATGGATATAGAATTGATACTAGGTTCCCCGTTATAAATAAGTGAAGTTTTAAGTAAAAAATGATGCTTTGAGTAGTAAGTCACACTGATCATAGTCATATATTCGAAATTTTGAGCGAAAGCATAGGACTAATATGGTTATCAATAAGGTCTTGGTTCAGCTGAAGTTCAGCCGATCTCTCTTTCTAGCTTCATCAAAGGTTTCAAAATCAATTTTACCTTGATTGAAATAAAAATGAAAGAAAATTCATATCAATACATCGAAACAACTGTAATAGGAATCGCATTTTATATTCAACAAAATGAAGGCGAGAGCCAATAAAAGTCTAGGGGAATTACACACACCTTCATATCTTCTCTCATCTAGCTCATGATAGGGATTTCATCAACTCTTAATATGAGACTTGCAGTTTGGACCCTCTCTTATACTACTCTCCTTCTCGATATTGATTATTGACCCAACTAAAAAGTCTAAAATATATTGACCATCGTAACAACTTCCCTTGTTTTCTAAAATTAAGCAAGAAAAACAAACACAGCCCAAGAATTCTGACGATGCTGAAAATCGTTAAATTCCACAGCATTTAGGAAATATCTTATTTTTCAGAGATGAAAGATAAAGATTAATTGAAGTTTTCCCGGAAACCTTTGAAGTATTTCGACCACCCGAGATGTAATTTTCCCTTCGGGCAGTAAGCCAAACTCCGCAATGGTGTAATGAAATTGCTTTCGTTTCCGAGTCCGAGATTTGTAAATTACATAACTTGCATTTTTCTCTTGGACTTATCTCATTTCTGTTTCGCTTTATTTTGATTGGTACTGGTATTTACAGATGCTTGCTTATGTTATGAAACGTGAATGTTTATATAATCATGTTTAAGGTATTTAAAAAAGGAGGTATTGTATTCACGTATTTTTTATTATACTATAATTCTACGCAAGTAGTCGTTGAGTATAAGTAATCATTATAATATATATATATATATATATATATATATATATATATATATATATATATATTATGTGTGCGTGTATATACTGTATACATAGTAGTTGGTTGGCCAGGGCAACAGCTACGTGTTGAGATACTACCGCTAAAGTTATTGGGTCCTTCGACTGAGCAGACATTACTGCACTGGATCCATCTCTCTGGTTAAGGCTCCTTTTTCTTTTGCGGGCTTGCACATACACCGAACAGTCTGGCTTATTCCTTACACATTCTCCCCTGTCCTCATACACCTGACAACACTGAGATTACCAAACATTTCTTCGCTGAAGGGGTTAACTATTGCATGTCAATTGTTCAGAGGCTACTTTCCTCTTGATAAGGGTAGAAGAGAATCTAGCTATGTTAGGCAGAGCTTCTAGGAGAAGGAAACTCCAACATCAAACCATTATTCTCTAGTGCCATTACCTCTGTCCCATGCCCTTCAACTATCTTGGGTTAGAGATTTACTCACACTTATTTTCAGTCCTACATTTCTACTTTATCCAAATCTCCTATCATCTTTAGCAATTCCTCACTGATTCATTAAAAATAACTATGTCATCTGCAAATCTTAAGTTATTAATATCAATTCCTACATTTTCCAAACATAAATTTTTAAAGACTACTAGACATGCTGCGAATCATTTAAGAGATGGGGTGTCCTTGTCTGACTCCTCTCTCAATTAGAATTTTCTCAATATCTTTATGTAGTTTTAGAATTTCTGTACTTTCTATACAGATATCTTCAAGTGTTTCAACATAGGATTTTGTAGTGCTTTCATTACTGCTGATGTTTTGACAGAATAAAAAGCTTTCTCTTAGTCAATAAATGCCAAAGATAGTGGTTTGTCATACTCTGTTGATTTTTCCATTAGTTAGTTAATTACATGGATATGGGGAGTTGTTAAATACCCATTTCTAAAGCTTGCCTGCTCTCTTGGTTAATTAAAGTCTAGCTGTCTTTCTATTCGGCCTAATATGATCTTTCTAAATATCTTATATATTAAGGAAGGTAAACTTATTGGGTGGTAATTTTGCAGGTCTTTTGTCTCCTTTTTGTGAATTAGTATAATGATAGAAAGTTTATCCAAGCTGTGGGTATAGAGCATCGTTGCAGACATTTGGTGTAAAGTTCAGGCAGTTTTACTACTTACTACTATGAAGTCTCCTCCAACTATTATCAAACCAATTGTTTGGTCATCTTCTCCAGCTGCTTTGCCTCTTTTCATGACTTTTGATGCTTCCTTTCCTTTCCTACAGTTATTTTTGGTACGGGCTCAGAAGTTTCATGTCCTTCCACACCCATCTATTCATAATCTTTCTATGCTAGTTTATGCCAGCAAATTTTCTTTCCTCATCAATCCATCGTTTACTCCTCCATCCCCTGCTTCGAGGGACCTATTCGGCTATTCTCTTCTTTTTATAAATCTATTATCTGGCATATATATATATATATATATATATATATATATATATATATATATATATATAAATATATATATATATATATATATATATATATATATATAATATACATATATATATATTATATATATATATATATATATATATATATATATATATATATATAAACTGTCCGTTGGACTATACAGTGGTAAAAGCTAAAAGTGTCGTAAGAAATGCAGAGGACAATCAGGTTTATTGTGATTCACGCGTCCTTCTTTACGAGGATCTTCCCGACGCAGATAATGAAGCGAAAGCAAAGGAACTCTCACTGAATTACACGCTAATGGGAACGAATCGGAACGGCTTTCTGGGAACCCATTTAATCCTTCCCAAATGCAGTTGGGACGCTGGCGTTATTCACAGGGGGAAATTATCATTGAAGACTTTAAACCCGGCTTAATTATATTTGCTCTCGAGGTATATCGGAATGGTGAATAACCAGTCCATTGAAGATAATCAGTGGGTTGGCTGTTGGGGGAAGCACGATTTTCACGCAAAATGTAGATCTGCAAGTGTGATTTGTTTTATGATGATTACATTATACATAAATTACATAATTGATATGGAATTTCAAGAAAGTCATGAGTTCCCTTGATAACTTATAACAAAAGTTGAACATGAAAGCTATTTATTATTATTATTATTATTATTATTATTATTATTATTATTATTATTATCTATACTATTAATATCATTATCACACGCTGAGCTATAACCATAGTTGGAAGAGCGAGATTCTATAAGCCCAAGGGCACCAACAGTTAAAAATAGCCCAGTGAGGAAAGGAAACAGAAATAAATAAACTACAAGAGAAGTAATAAACAATCAAAACAAGATATTCTAAGAACATTAACAACACTAAATTAGATCTTTCATATATCAACTCTAAAGACTTAAAAAAAAAAAAAAAACAATAGGAAGAGAAATTTTGGATTTTGGAGTGTTCTTCTCCTAGAAGAGCTGCTTACCATAGGAAAAGGGTCTATTCTACCTTACCAAGAGGAAAGTAGCCACTGAACACTTACAGTGCAGTAGTTAACCCCTTATTAACCCCTGTTTGGTAATCTCAATGTTGTCAGTTGTCAGGTGTATGAGGACAGATGAGAATGTGGAAAGAATAGGCCTGACTATTCAGTGTATGTGTAGGTAAAAGGAAAATAAGCCGTAACCAGAGAGAAGGATCCAATGTACTATTGTCTGGCCAGTCAAAGGACGTTATAACTCTCTAGCGGTAGTATCTCAATGGATGGCTGCTGCCCTGGCCATCCTACTACATATATGGATGCTTAAATTATACATCACCAATACATAACTGATAGGGAATTTCCAGAATGTCAGAGGATGCACGCGATAGCTTATCATAAAAGTTTAACATGATAGAAATTAATCAATATATATAATAATTTTCTTAGTAAGATTACACGTTACTATGATTGCATATATTCAGCGGATGCTTGCACACAATGGACTTAGGAGTTTTTTTTTTTTTTTTTTTTTTTTGGGGGGGGGGCAATTTGATCTATCTCTTATAGTTAGATGATATATTAGAATTATCTTTATTTGCACCAAGTGGGTTTTTGTATCCAATACATAAGCTAATAATCTAACCTTACATTCTAAACAGCCATCAGTGAAAAGGAAAATGGACTTAATCTAGAAGAGGAAATGCATAAGATATATCGTAAAATTGTCAGAAGAGTTACTGTACGTAAATTTATTCACAAGAATTTCAATTGAGTTTAATGGTTTGATAAATCTTTACCTGTAGATAATAATAAATATAAAAAGGCAAATTTTATAAGCATTTCATAAATTTTCTTAAGAGAAAATACGACCAGTTAACCTATAATATTTCCGTGAACCATTAACTTTTTTCTGAATTTGTAAGTCATCTTTATGATCCTCGCGATATTGCTAGTAGCCGAAGTGAACGTAAATTTTTTGGAGTCTCAAAACTATCATAGGCATCAGTATACAAATAAAATATTGAAATGAACATGACAAAATTAGTTTTTCATAGATACATATACCAACTTACTGCACGAAAAATATTCGCACCACCTTACTGAATTTTGAAGCCAGTCAGCAAGTACACTGGCTCAAAAAATATAACATTAATATGTCAAAAATATATAGCCATGTGAATTCCCTCTATGTACAGTTGAACACAAGAATTCGTGGAACACCTCGCTCTGAAGAAGTGCACCCTGTCACACCGTTACTGAGCGAAGAGTTTGTGTGAAGAAGCACACACCACCTGAGTGAGGTGTGCCAGGAAGTCCCGTTTTCAACTGTACATGGTCACAGTAACCCTGTAAAAATTGCAAAAATCACGTCTTTCTTTTTACATTAGCGTCATAAATCAATATTTTGTTTAAGTGAAACTAGAGAAACAAAACATATTTATTCATAAACATTTATTTTTGTTCTTAAGACAGAACTAAAAATTTTGATTCTATAAATAATGTTTCTTAAGACAAAGACATTAATCATTAGGGCATCGTATATATTACAATTTGAAATATGTTACCACAACAGATTAATTGAATTAGTGACAAAACTTCTACATTGTATGGTAAAAAACATAAGAATTTAATTGCCATTCAAGTATCCCTTTATAATATAATATATGTTAAATATAAAACATCTAATGAATAGTTGGTGTTAAAGAAATATATTTTCCTATCATTAGTAATTTCAACATACTATTACAGCTGGTGAATTACATATATTCCGGAGCTCCAAAGCTCACCTTATTATAATACATAAGTTACACTTGAAAAATAATACCCGAGCTCTGAGATCATTACATAACTCCCAGAGGGCTATATATATGAACCCTGAATATCCAAAGGTCTCTTACGCTACTCTCAAAATAAAACTGGGTGACTATTTAACAAGAACTATTCAAAAACAACCTCTCACTTCGGTTCTTAGTCAGGGATTAAGAGCAAATCACTGTTACGAAATATTGGTGAGCGAAATAATACACAATTTACGAAAATAAATATATTCTATAAAAAGGTACAATAATAATACAAAAGAATTAACACCAAAAATAAATCACTCGCAATATTAAATTTGAACTAAACCTTAAACTAAGACAAGAAAATGTTCCTCTATGAAAATTATACAATCACTTGTTTCACTGGAAATAACATTTTACACAAATATTCAATTTTCCAAATTATTGAAAATAGTTAACACTTTAACACTCTAATGATTAAACACTAAATGAAATTTACACAAATGTAACTGTTACGCTTACGTCTTTTGGATCAAAAGAGGTTACCGAACAGATAAGCAGAATAAATACACTTCACTGTTTAACCTAAATCTCACAAGGCCAGTTACAAAAATGTATTTGACAGAAAGTACTTACATTAACACACTATACTTGAATTAACCTTCAATTAATTTACCAACGATTGACACCATACGCGTTATATATTGAGTAAAAAACTTATTCACGTTTGAGAGGACACGCACTTGAGAGGAGAGAGGGCTGGCTGACGTTGGCTATTTCAAAGGGACAGGCTGGGTTTCTTCTGCCGCTTATGCATCCCTGGGGTCTATATATATCTACTTAATTCGTCTAGAATTTTCTAAATAGATCATTCAAGTGGCGAGGTTGCCAACGTAGTAAATTGAAAAAGGGATACAAACCTTGCTTACAAGCCAACTCTCTCTCAGCTAACTCCACCTACCTACCTCTCGGGACAATAAAAAAAGCCTAAATCTACTTTCAGAACTCTCAAGCACTTTCTGACCACGTGGAAACCTAAAAACTACGTAATCCCTCGAGTTCATACCTCGTGTGTGCGATATAGCATACCTAAAAGAGTTTACATAAGACTTCGTAACAAAATATGTAAAATAAAAAGTTAATTCTTAAAAAATAACGCAAATTTACACATAATGAATTGAATGATAAATACAATTAAAGGCATGACGAAAGTCTTATGTAGTTTACATACGTTACTTAAACCTACATGAGTGGAACTCACCTTACGAGCTCGCTAAATATCTCTTAAATACACAAATGAAATGTATGAATAAAATATTTACTCTAATACAACACCAGCTTTGTAAGAATATCTTATTTGATATTATTTTATCTCACTTGTCTATCTCACAGCACCTACGATGACTCGATATAATTTGTTTTATTCACTAAAATTCCTAAACCATGGAATAATTCTCATGTAGGAATAAAATCATTTTGATTTTTTTAAAAATGGCTATATCTCAATTCCAGCTTCCCTATTACTGAATTGGAATTCACAGAATGGGGAAATCGTCTTTTTACGACTATAAAAAAGAGGAAGATAGTGGAGATTGATGGCAGGTCTGGTCAGGGGATTCCTATGTCCATCTATGAATATTTCTTTCAAACCTTAATTTGTGAGGAAGGAGAAATTCCTGCCACGTTTCTCTGAACATTTCGGATGCTGTATTGATACAAGCCTTTATATATATAGATTTTTTTCCTCGGAATAATTTCGTTTTGTCTCGCTGGCGATATTCTAATGATTATACACCATCGTTGGAATTTTTTCATTTTTGGGCTCTAAACTTAGAAAAATCCGCCATATATTGATTCTTCTCACATATTCTCTAATGTAACCTCTTCAATATTTGATATATAATTTCTCCCCTATTTTTTCATTTTCTCAATCCAATTTCTTTGGTTTTCTCCTCGGATTTCCGTCTCTTAGACACACCTAAAACATCAAAGACTTACAAATATTTTAAGAAGCGTTTTCTTTATGTATTCATTATTCATATTTTAGACGAAGGATCTCTGTTAATAGAGAAACTGAATAATTATACTATTTATTGTTAAATATATATATATATATATATATATATATATATATATATATATATATATATATATGTATTGTGATTAATAATCATATTAATGATTTGTACATACCTTATTCTATATCATTTCCTCTCACTTATCGAGCTCACATCACCACCAATATCTCGACATAATTTCTTTTATTCGCTAAAATTCCTAAACCATGGAATAATTCCCACGTTCGCCTAAAATCATTTTCAATTTTAAAAAATGGCTAGACCTCAACACAAGCTTCCCTATTACAGAATTTGAATTCACAGAATGGGGAAATCGTCTTTTTACGACTATCAAAAAGAGGGAGATGATAAGGGAGGAGATTGGAGAGATAGTGGAGATTGATGGCACGTCTGGTCAAAGGATTCCTATTCCTATTTCTATTCCTATTTCCATCTATGAACATTTCTTTCAAACCTTAATTTGTGAGGAAGGAGAAATTCCTGCCACGTTTCTATGAACATTTTGGATGCTGAATTGATAAACGTACTTTATATGTGTGTATATATATATATATATATATATATATATATATATATATATATATAAATTATATATATATATATATACACTGTATATTCTAATGATATACGCTATCGTTGGAATTTTTCCATTTTTGGCTCTAAACTTATAGAAATCCGCAATATATTGAATATTCACGAAAGTACTCTCTTAAATATATGGATACATAATTTCTCTCACATATTTTATTTTCTCTATACATTTTCCTTGGTTTTCCTCCTCAGATTTCCCTCTCCTTAGACACATCCAAACCATCGGACTTACAGATACTATATGAAACGTTATCTTTATGTATTTAATATTCATATTTTAGACAAAATATATCTAAATATATGTATAGTTATATATATATATATATATATATATATATATATATATATATATATATATATATATACTGTATATGCAACAACAAAATAAATGAAGCCGTTTTTTTCCACCGCAAGACAAAGGCCTCAGCCATGTCAATTCATGTCCAGGATGTGGCCAGTTATCTTCATCACGCTGGCCAGTGCGGATTGGTGATGGTGAGATATTTTCGCCTGATGGCTCAAACAAAGCAATCTAGTATGGATGGCCGTGACTAGTACAGCTTTGCTGACCAGGGCAATAAGCAAACGCTTTCACAACGTTAATGAATCCCCACTCAGAAGGAGTCAATATACAGATTTATATATATATATATATATATATATATATATATATATATATATATATACATATATATATATATATATATATATATATATATATATAGATATATATATACATATATATATATATATATATATATATATATATATATATATATATATATATATATATATATATATATACATACAACTAAGATTTTCAAACATGAAACAAAATAAGACTTTCATTTAAATTTCACCAGAGTACCTTGGAAATACAGGAAAACGAAAGGGAAGTTTGAATTTTTCAATCCTAGGTGTTTTTAGCGTTGAAATTATAAAAAACTTCAAAATTTGTCAAAGAAACGGAGAAATATCGATGAAATGAGGAAAAAGTAATCTTACAGTATATAAATTCATGGAAAAAAAAATAATCTCTCTCTCTCTCTCTCTCTCTCTCTCTCTCTCTCTCTCTCTCTCTCTCTCTCTCTCTCTCTCTCTGAAAGGTTTCTTAAAAGTTTTTCGGCTTCAGCAAGGAAGCTTACTTTATGCAACACATTGACGGATAATTGTTTAGTAATGTTTTCTCAAGAGGGATGATTACAACTCAGTCAAACATACAATATATACATACACACATAAACTGACAAATATGATATATATACATATATATACATATATAAATATATATACATATATATATATATATATATATATATATATATATATATATGTGTGTGTGTGTATATATATCATCAGCCATTACTAGTAACTGCAAAAGAAAGGAATAAGACATGTCCTACTTTTTCTGTTTATGGTCTTT
>NC_090735.1:48277410-48279910 GCF_036898095.1 Palaemon carinicauda
CAGGGTATTGTATTTAAAGTTATTTGCCAAGTCTGTTTCGAATATTCCGTTTAGTAATAACTTATCGATGTATTGAATCCGATCGCTTTATATACACTTAAAAAAAGCGTAATTTTTACCTGAAATTCTCCGTATAAAAATATACGGGTCTCAGCCGTATTATCAGAAATACAGTGGCCGAAATTTTTACCCTACTCTGTTATTATCTTTTAAGGTTGGTGACCGTAATATCACTCTTTAACGTCAAAGTATTCGTTTTTAAAACGGTAAATGCCTGGCAACGTTTATTCCAAGATTTTTTACCGTTTTCTATGGCAAATTTTTATTTACCAGTGTACAATTTTTATTTTCTCTTATAAACTTCATAACATCCTCTTTGTCAATAGATCAATATCTTAAAATGCAACATTACCATTAATGAAACTAAAGAGCCAAATAACAAAACAATTATTTACAAACTAACAATTGCGACAATTTGAGATTTGGCGAGAGTTTTTTCTCTTGCTTACAAACTAACAATTAGGACATAATGATATTTCATGAAAGGACATCTTGACATTTCACGAGAGCTTAATTTGTTATTTACAAACTAACAATTACGACAGTTCACATTTCATGCAAGCTTATTCTATCCTTAGCAAGGTTTCCGTAACTCATCTTATGTTTCTTGGGAATGATATTTCATGCAATCTTATCTCGTAAGACGATCGAAACCCTGCAAGTTTCTCAACAACATCTGGTGTCAGTTTCAACAGATTCTCGCTTAATGTGAAAGTTTTCCTTTAAAAATATAATAATGTATCTGTCTGTCTGTCTGTCTCTCTGTCTGTCATATTAATTATAATTTCCCCATAGTTGTATTCACCATCTGACCTTTTGTCTTAATGAATTTATGACGGTGCTGATAAAAAAGTCTTCTCATTATCACTATATAACACAAATACTTGGGTATACTCTAGAATTGAAAGTGTGCATAGCAAGAATATCTATAAATTCAATAATCAATATACAGTGATAAGTATATTATGCATATTTACACATATATTCATACACAAATGCATGTGGAGTGTGTGTGCGCATAAATATATATATATATATATATATATATATATATATATATATATATATACACATGTATATAGTATATCTATTTGTCTATACAAACACACACACACATATTTATATATATACATATATATATATATATAATATATATATGTATATATCTATATATATATAAATATATCTATATATATAAATATATATCTATATATATAAATATATCTATATAAATATATATAAATACATACACACACACACACACACATATATATATATATATATATATATATATATATATATATATATATATATATGAAACGTTGCCCAATCGCAATAAGACTGGTGGCTAATAGTAAAAGACACAATTTCCGATTAGATTTGAATAGATTTCTTTTATCGCTCCATAATATACAATTATTATTATAATTGTTATTATTATCATTATTATTATTATTACTTGCTAAGCTACAACCCTAGTTGGAAAAGCGGGATGCTATGAGCCCAGGGGCTCCAACAGGGAAATAGCTGTGAAGAAAAAAAAATATATATTAAGAAGAGCAACAAGATTAAAATAAATATCTCCTACATAAACTATAAAACCTTTAACAAAACAAGAGGAACAAAAATAAGATAAAATAGTGTGCCCAAGTGTACCCTCAAGCAAGAAATAAACAACAAACAGTTATCCAACCAATCAATTATCTATCGCGTCATCGAAAAATCATTCTAGTACCATTATTACCGAAGATGACCTTCTATTGTGAAAATATTCTTTAATCTATCTATATATTATATATCTCTCTCTCTCTCTCTCTCTCTCTCTCTCTCTCTCTCTCTCTCTCTCTCTCTCTCTCTCTCTCTCTCTCTCTGTATATATATGTATATATATATATATATATATATATATATATATATATATATATATATATATAATATATTATTTATATATATATATATATTATATTTATCATATATTATATATTATATATCTATATATTATATTGTTCGTTATTTTAGGGTTGTGGTGGCCGATGTGGTAACATTCCTGACTGGTGAACGCCAGACTAGGTTCGAGTCCCGCTCAAACTCACTAATTCCTTTGGTGGCTGCAACCTCACCATCCTTGTGAGTTAAAGATATGGGGGTTTTGGGGGTAACCTATAATTCTACTTGCTGAGTTATCGGCAGCCATTGCCTGCCCTCCCTAGTCCTAACTTGGGTGGAGAGGGGTCTTGGGTGCTAATCATAGATAATTTGGTCAGTCTCTAGGGCATTGTCCTACTCTATAGGGCAATTTCACTGTCCCTTGCCTCTGCCATTCATGAGCGGCCTTTTAAACCATAATTGTTGATTATCGAAACCAATAAGATGTGCATCTGAAAGTTACTCTTTTTCTATACTAAAGTATCGCGAATTCAACATCGATCATATTCATATT
>NC_090735.1:48284910-48289910 GCF_036898095.1 Palaemon carinicauda
TAAATTCATTCTATCCGAGGAAGACATTGCGACTATTTAAAAGGAGGGTATCGATTGCTCAAAGCCATATTTCTAAAGAACTCCTTTTTAATTTATAGCAAAAGTGAAGAATGGCTAAACTCAACACTGGGAACAAGACGGATCATAAAACTACTAATGAATACTTCTCAATAAAAAAAAAAAAAAAAAAAAAAAAACAGACATAAAAAACTAAGCAAATTAGTGTTTTCTGCGCGGTTATTTACTACAACACCAGCAGAGAAAGAAGAGCAAACAGCCATTTCATTAGACAATTTCACAATTTTTATAGCAACTCAAGTGTTAATTACATCTCGGATCATTTGAAGGACTCTCTCTCTCTCTCTCTCTCTCTCTCTCTCTCTCTCTCTCTCTCTCTCTCTCTCTCTCTCTCTCTCTCTCTCTTTCTTTGGGAGGAATTATTTGTTTAAGTTATAGTTATTGAAATCCGGGAACACTAGTTTCTATCTAGAATTCTACCTAAGTTATTAAAATCCAGAAATACTATTATTTACCTAGAATTCTACTATAATTATTAAAATCCAGTAACACTAATTCCTATCTAGAATTCTACTAAAGATGTTAGTCCAGCAACTCTAGTTTCTATCTAGAATTTCCTTTTTGATATGAGTGTACATGAAAATGTCAATAAAACTCACGTTTTGAATTTTTTTTTTTTTAAAATAGGTAATGATTAAATTTTTTATTGATATAAGACAAACGCTCACGCAACATATACAGTGCATATCGACACACATTACATATATATATATATATATATATATATATATATATATATATATATATATATATATATATATATATACATATATATACATATATATATATATATATATATATATATATATATATATATATATATACATATATATATACATATATATACATATATATATATATATATATATGTGTGTGTGTGTGTGTGTATTTTTATATATAAATGAATAATAATTATAAATATTTCAATATATACATACATACATACATATGAATATAGAAATGAATATACATACATACATACATACACACATATATATGTATGCATGTATATATATATATATATATATATATATATATATATATATATATATATATATATATATGTATTACATTTTATGTCTAGCTATGATACCGAGTATAAATTACGAAAGTTATGAATAGCACGATACACATTGCAACGCATTAACTCAAATTAAGACTTTAATCCTATCTGCTTTGAATCAGTCATCCAGATATAGCTTCCCAAGGATTGCATGAAATATTTTTATTACGTTGGATTTTTAGTTCTATCAACTTCTAACTTACACTCACAGATTTTAGTTTAAAAGTAGGATCCTGTGGTTGGAGGTGTGTTTGTGATAAAGCATATTTTTCTGGAAATATATCAGGGATTGGATTTCATATTGTCTTATGTATAGATATGGGTTATATAACCAGATGCTGGGCCCAGTAGGGCCATTCAGATCCCAAAGGTAACTGGGGTACTATGATGTAAAAGTTAAAGGTGATGGACAGCAAGGTAAAAGAAAGGAAGAGGTAACGGAGGTAAAGTAGAGATATTTGTTAAGTAAAGCTTACAGTTTGTAAATATGATATAATATTGATGCACTAAGGCCATCTCTCGGAGTGAAGATACCTTAACGTGTTGAAAGGCTTTGTGTATCGCCATGATCAGCAAAGCTGTACGAGGTTGGGTTGCTGTGAGAGATCAGACTAAAGTCTCCCACCGTCACCAATCCGTGGTGGTGAAATGGCCAAACCCCAGACATGAATACAAGACATGACCTACAGCTGAATAGAAATGGTGCATTTGTTGTTGTTGTTGTTGTTGTTCTCTTTCGTATCATATAATAACGTCATTAATTAAGAAATAAAGTTTAAGCAAACGACGTTTCGAGATCCATATAAAAAAAAAATAAAACGATGATGGCGATTTATTTAAATGAAGTATTTCCATATATTCATTTTTACGTTATTTTTT
This sequence comes from Palaemon carinicauda, assembly GCF_036898095.1. Lineage (NCBI taxonomy): Eukaryota > Metazoa > Arthropoda > Malacostraca > Decapoda > Palaemonidae > Palaemon > Palaemon carinicauda. The sequence goes on from NC_090735.1 coordinate 48,286,931, forward strand.
CGTGCAACGTGTCCTTACAAAATCTATGTGCTTACCCTTCATATAAAAGGCCACCAATAACATGAGGCAGTATTTCGAAAGGAAGCAAATGATGCCAATTCGTAGCTTCATTGTCTTCGATATGGCAAGTGGTCAAAAGCCAGTTTATTTTGTAGTTACCAAGGAAAAAAAAAATATTAAAATTAAAAACATTATTCTCTATCGGGCTAGCACAATTTCCTTATTTTATGCGTCAAGTTTCATGACATATTTAGGTTTTAATAATCTCTACAATAACGTTGTTGATCCAACATTTTAATCCGATATGGAACTATTAGTTTAATCCGCTGGCGCTTATCCAGTAAGGATATAAGATAATAATTTATCCAGGACCCGAGCGGTTTCGGGTTTAGCGTAAATTGAAATAAGCGGCCTTCGCCCGTAGACTCCAGTTCCCGGCTCGCTCCCGTCTAGTCATCGCTTGAGCGTTCTTGATGCCTACCTTTCATTATCAAGGCCAAAAGAATAGAACAATTTAACCCACCACAATGTCACAAACTCTTGTTTTTGGACATTTTTATAGGTTATGTAGGAAATATTCATCTTAATTTTATTACTGTTCTTAAAATGTTTTATTTTAATTGTTAATCACTTCTCTTCTAGTTTATCTATTTCATTATTTCCTTTCCTCACGCGGGTATATTTCCTGTTAGAGCCCTTGGGCTTATAGCATCCTGCTTTTCCAAATAGTGTTGTAGCTTAGCTAATAATAATAATAATAATAATAATAATAATAATAATAATAATAATATTAATAATTATAATAATAATTAGTAAATAACTGTGCGGATCTAACAGCTAGCAGGTGTTGGGTACCATTTGGAAAACCTCCGTTCTATTTCTAATGAGTAAGAAACAAAGAGAATAAATGCCCTACTCCTGTACACGTGGCCCTTAGAGAGAGAGAGAGAGAGAGAGAGAGAGAGAGAGAGAGAGAGAGAGAGAGAGAGAGAGGTATTCCTACTAATGACGTCACTACTACTGAGACGTTATTACTGTGGTTTAATCAGAAGCCCTACACCTATGAGAGCAAAGAGTCGTGGGTTACCCTGTTATATTCTTTTGCCATTGCTCACTGTCACCTTATCCGTCTTCTGTGTTCCAAATCCCGTTCATTCATGATTATCAAAAAAGAGCAACACAACAAATGTAGCCATTTATGGTCCAAAAAAGGACAAAGGCCTCAGACTTGTCCTTATTTATGTCTAGCATTTTTGGCCAGTTTTCATCGCCAAGCTGGCCACTGCGAATTGGTGATGGTCGGAGACTTAACTGATGGCTCACAACAAACTAACTTATTATGAGGGGCCGTACTAGAATAGCTTTGATGATCATGGCGATAAATTGTCCTTATTCATGTCTAGCATTTTTGGCCAGTTTTCATCGCCAAGCTGGCTACTGCGAATTGGTGATGGTCGGAGACTTAACTGATGGCTCACAACAAACTAACTTATTATGAGGGGCCGTACTAGAATAGCTTTGATGATCATGGCGATAAATTGTCCTTATTCACGTCTAGCATTTTTGGCCAGTTTCCATCGCCAAGCTGGCCACTGCAGATTTGGTGATGGTATAGCTTTTCTGATCATGGCGATACATATACCCTTTCACCACGTTGAAGTATCCCCACTCAGAAGGGGTTATCATTTCTTAGCTTCAAACAGGGTGCCAACACAAGAGCCAGTGACCCACACAAGTGTGAAGCATTCTTCAACGACCGGCCAACCTGTTAATCAGGTTCACTGGCTGCTTTAGATTATGTCATTCTAAATCTTAAAAAAGGTCTTAACTTTCACTCTGCATATTTTGAATACGTTTGAATAATCTATTAATTTCACCAAATAGCTTACCCAACATTATTATTACAAAAGTGTAGGTATAACAAAGCTAATGATATGGAAAACTGCTGCACAAGGAAATTCATCCTGAATTCAGCAAATAAAGTATAAATAAGACGGTGAAAGTTACACAACAATCTTGCTCTTTTTCGAAGCAAAATGTGTTTGAGGGAATGGCTTAATATTACACAGGTATATATACCCACACTGTACACACACTTAAGAGTCCGTAGTTGAGTAGTTTCATTTGTTCTGCTTGCATAATTATTTGATATTGACAACTTTCAGTTATCACTTATTTTTATTATTTTTACTAAATCCTTTCACTAATATGTATTTATACATATAGTTGTGTAGGCGACCCGTAAAAATTACGATTAAATATTTATATAGATTTATACACACAGATTCAACCGTTCCCCCCACCCCAACCCCCACTTTCCTAACTACAACACGGCAGCTTCGGAAATTTGTGAGTGATTGCGTCTCCGAGTGTACCTTTCCAGGTACCCCCCCCCCCCCCACCATTGTACGATTACTTCCTCTTCCTCTTCCCCCGTTCAGCGGGATAGGGAAATTCCGAGTAGTTTATTCGTCTGGCCATGCCGCTGAGCGTATCCGGAAATATATATATTTCAAAGTTTGAAAAACTACTGTTTATATTGGTTTGGCCTATGTAAACATAAATCTTTATAAAAAAAAATCATTAGTGAAGATTTAAATTATATCAATCTCCAATTATTTCCTTTAGTATATCAAAATTTTCTTTTACAGTAAAACCTATTTATAATTGGTATTTCAAAAAATTGCTTTTGTTAAAAACTTAAGATAATTTTCCTTGGAATTCCAATAAAATTTCAATCCGCTAACCTCCTGTATTTCCTTTTAGTATCTCAAAATAGTTTTATTTTCTAAAGCTTCTTATAGTGATCTCCGCTGCCTCTAAAATCACTGAAACCGAAAATGGTCTTCAATCTCACCCTGTCTGATTCATGGCCGAGAAACGTCTTATTGGAGAACTTGGTTTCGTCGTTCACAGAGAATAATGGACATCCTTATCAATTGCACAACCACGTCTTGCCGAAACGTGTTTTGAAGTTCAA
>NC_090735.1:48294910-48302410 GCF_036898095.1 Palaemon carinicauda
CGGAAGTAGCAATTTTGCGAAATTTGAAAAATGTAGAAAGTGTTATGTCTCTTTTATTTATTTATTTTTTTTTTTTTTGAAATATGTGGGAAATCACCAATGTTTCGAATTTCAAAATATGAGTTAGTATTATTTGGAACTGAAGAAAAAAATATCTTGGAAAAACCATTAAGATAACCTATTAAAAAAAAAAAAAAACCAGGATGAAAAAAAATGGCAAAATCCAAGGAGAGACGCAGTTGGTAACCCCAGGAAGACACCAAATAGATAAACCCAGAAAGAAAACTACTGGGTAAAATTTTGACAAACCTCATTTGCAAAACCCAGGTGCAACCCAATTAGGTGAAATCAGGAATAAACCCACTGAAAACCTCAAGAAACCTCGCAGGTGAATTCAGAAAAATCAATATTGAAAATATCAAAGGATAAATCCAGTGGGTAATTCCAGAAAATACCCAGTGGATAGCTGAAAAAATCCAAATGTGTTGATAATATTAAATACTGGTAATAGCAGGAAGAAACCCAGTAGTGAACCCAGAGATATTCGAGAATGAACCCAAGAAGGAAACCAGTCAGTAAACAACCCCTCACGCGAAAAAAAAAAGAAAAAAAAAGTGTGAAAATCCAAAGGATCATAATAAAAATTCCTTTGGTAATAACATTAAAGGGATAATCAAGAATTGCAAGACTATCGATTAGGTGGTAATGGGTAGTAGTGATGCCTGAGAGCTAATGAAGCAACAGGGTGACAGAGGAAAGCCAAATGGTAATGTAATAAAGGGTCCAGACGGCTACTTTCTATCTGAAAGAAGTTACTAACCCTATCGAAGCTCACACCAAAGTACTCGACTTCTGGTGAAACAAGCTAGTCTCTGATTAACATATGGTTAATTCTAATATGAAGTTTATTTTACGTAGGCTACATTTTTTACAAACGAGTGAAGAAATCTATTATACTGTATATACATAATGATTTTTTTTTTCTTAATACCATTTCATTTTTCAGGAAAAAGCCTTGCTTACCGCTGTATTATATAAATTCAAAATAAGAAAACCGCACGGTTATTTTCATACATTGTCTCCCTCTGAGATTTCTGCTGGGCTGTTTCTCTCCTGCCGTTAGTGCTGTTTCTATTACCATTTCATTAATGAACAAGTGAGCAAGTCCTGAACGCGGACATGGTCCTCGTAGAGGACATACCTCCGCCAAGGTGACCTAGAGCGCCATATGTCCTAGAATCATGAATCGTGACCTTGACCTTCACGTGACCTTGACCTTCACGTGACCTTGACCTTCAAGTGACCTGCTTGACTTTTGACCTTCAAGTGATCTTTGTTCATTTGCCACTGATACTTAATATGACATTGATATAATGCACCAATATGACCTTGACCTTTGACCTTTATAAATTTGAACATCACCCATGGGTTGCGCCTGGACTAGGACTTCCCTGTTGGCTTATGCAAAAGTCAGTGCTTTATTTCTGTCTCTTGATATGGCCACTTATGTCATAGTGACACCAGTGACCCCTGTGACCTTGACCTTGGGGTGACCTTGACCAAAATTTAATCAGTTCTTCCATACACATTGGGGAACTACTTGGCCAAGTTTGAAGTGATTCCGTGTAGAAATGTGGCCTCTACGTTGTCCACAGACAGACAGACAAACAGAGAAACAAACAAACAAACAAACAAACAAACAAACCGAACCGAAAACATTACCTCCGCCAATTGGCGGAGGTAATAAAAAGTTTACTGCACTCTGCAGGTTTCAAAAATAATATGCCTCAACGAGGCTTCTATTACATGATGCAATCATAATATAAGAGGTAAGAAATAGGAATCATTAAAACACCAAAATAAAGTCAAATGTTCATATGGGTCAAGAAACTGTTTCATTTAGCTAATGGGACCTTACTAAGGAAAATAATTAAGAGAGAAACATTTATCTCATAACATTGATTCAATAAAATTGCATTTAGTGGTCGAAATATCATAATAATCGACCAAGACATAAATTATTGGTAAAAAATTTTTTTTTCTAAGATAGGGACAAGGTTTGATGTTTGACTTTGGAAAAATTAAGATGTTCTATTAAATTTTATAGCGATATTCAGTCTCATAAATCCTGTTCAGTAAGTACACGATATTCTCTTACAACCTTTAAGTAAAAGTAATTAACAAAGGTTGTGCGTCTTCTTAGTTTAAATATCGCAAATATACTAAGATGGTGATGATGTAACAATTCTGCATTTTTTTTATATACAATTACACCTAATTATTCATAACACTGTTTTTCCTAAATTGGCCATCATTTCTAAAATAATTTCCATATTTGAATTTATATGTAATTTTTTTTCAAGACTTTACATCGCATCAAAGGCATTTGCATTACATAATCGAGTATCACAGAAAATTGAAATTTACCGAAAGAAATGTAGAGAATTTTTTAATTCATAAACAAGGAATTAAAAAAAAATACAAACTTGTTATGTTTTTCAATTTAAGAACTAATAACTCGATGAATTCAAACAACGGCATGCAAAACAAACCATCGTATGTTCCATGCTGTATATGAATGATTTCTGACAACCATACCCCCCCCCCCCCCCCCACAAAAAAAAAAAAAAAAAACAATATGTACTTGGGTTCTTCTTAAGTAAGAAATATCCAGTCTAAGAAAATGCCACAGAAATTTATGCGATGCGTTGATGGAGACCGGAAAATTTGCCGTAAACAACTTTGCCAGAGGACAATTGATTGTAAGTCATTTTGCCGTAAGAAAAATTGCCGTACGGATATTTTGCCGCAAGGACATTTCGCCGTAAAATGTATATGCTTTGTCATGTATAGATTAAAAAAAAAAGAATTAAGAGAGAGAGAGAGAGAGAGAGAGAGAGAGAGAGAGAGAGAGAGAGAGAGAGAGAGAGAGAGAAGGGTCGTTATAAATTTTGACACGTTGATATTCATGCATTCATGCAAGTTTTTTTCTACAAACAATGTATATTTGTACAATATAATAATGCTTGTATTATGGCAGACTTTACAAATAGTTAAAGAGTAAATTTGTTTCAAATAAGAATTAAGGTACAACTACTCTTTCCAATTGAGTTTTAGGATGATTTCAAAATGAATTTTTCAATTTGGTTAGAAGCAAAACACGATGAAATATGAAAAGTCATATTTCATCCAAGACATTACCCTGAGATCGAATGAAGAAAAGAACAATATTCCGGAAACCAGGCAAGACATATATAAAAAGATCTTAGCAATGACGTGAATACAACCTGAGTCTCTCTCTCTCTCTCTCTCTCTCTCTCTCTCCTACACTATGGTCCATAAACCTTAACAAACAAAAATCACCCTAACAACAATCCTTATGTTAGCGATTATACTTGTCATTATTGTTGTTATTATTCGACATTATTCTTTTTCTTTTCATTCTTATTGTTTCTAAAATTAATAACCTCACTATCATAATTATCGTCGGTATAGAGAGGCATTGAAATTGAAGTCTTGGTTGAGCCGTTCCGGACCGTTGAAGCAAATTAATATCAGACGTAAACACAAGCTAATCTCCATCGTTTGCTGTTGACAGACCGATACATCATGGATATCTGCAATATCTACGGTGATTGTAATAATACGAGTGTACCCGTATTAGTCCTTGTATGTATAACAAAAACAAATGCAGTCGTTTCTAATCCACTGCAGGACAAAGGCCTCAGACATGTCCTTAATCATGTCTAGTGTTTGGCCACTTTTCATCACCATACCGGCATGTGCAGATTGGCTAGTGATCAATCACAATAAATCTAGTATGGGTGGCCCTGACTAAATACAGCTTTAATGATTATGGCAATATGCAAATCCTTTCACCACGTACAGGTATCCCCACTCAGTAAGTAAACAAGAAACTATATGAAACGATTAGTATATTAAAAAAGAGTAACATAATTATACAAATAATCAAACTTGAAATATTCTTCATCCTACATTAGGAAATATAAAGAGACTGGGGATTTAATTGAAGCCTTAAATCTAAAAATCAATATAAAGGCGTAATTATAAATCATCCAAAAACTGTTTTGACAGCAGGTTCTGATGAAAAATTTGACATATCACTTGCACGTCCCCAATAACTTAAGCTCAGCCAAGAAATTGGAAACTGATGGACCACTTGAAACATCTAAATAACCCAATACCTTTGGAATGTCCAAGAATGTATTTGATCGAATAAATCATCATAGGAATCTGACTCCAAAACAATTACCTTCCAGCAATGCACTCCTGCAAAACTATTTCCAGCTGAAATGCCATTTAATCGGACCTTTAAAGAGGGAGAAAAATCCCCAGTAGGGAAAATTTGCTGAGAAGATTTGCCGAAAACAGTTACACTCAGCTGTAAAATCACACTCTATTCTGAGCTCAGATTTCAGGTCGAGTGAGGAATGTGAACAGCTTGCTGAAGGATTCCACTCTCATTTTATCAAATTGTTACGCTGTTTGGTAACGCAATATAGTTGGAGAGAGAGAGAGAGAGAGAGAGAGAGAGAGAGAGAGAGAGAGAGAGAGAGAGAGAGAGCCTGATTAATTGCTCGTAAAGGTGGTACGGCATATGTAGACAGTTTTCAAGGGTTTTACTTTTAATATCTATATATATATATATGTGTATATATATATATATATATATATATATATATGTGTGTGTGTGTGTGTGTGTGTGTGTTTGTGTATGTGTACAGAATATATGTATGTATGCATCTGTATATATATACATATATATATATATATATATATATATATATATATATATATATATATATATATATATATATATATATATATATATACACGTGTATACGCGTGTGTGTGTGCGTGTATACACTGGTGACATTAGACAAAAATTCCAATTTATAGTGTTGCTGGTGTTTTCTCATAATATAACAATGCAAACCATTCGACAAACTGAAAACCCAAGATATTCGTAAACACAATCACACCAGAATTGAAGAAACGCTAAAGAAGAAAGAAACATCAAATTGATAAAAGGAAAGCTCTGAACAGGACGCCAATATATGTTTAATTCATAAGATGAAAATAGAAATATTGTCAATAAAAGAGATGGCGTAATAAACATTGCAGAGGATTTTTGTACAATGCCATGAAAAAGTGATATAACAAATAAATTTGCCAATAGACATAATGAAACCTGAGGCTGCGTTTACACCAAGCGAGTCGAGTCATGTCAGGTCATGAACGTCATTTGATGAGATTCATTTTGACTCATCTCCGTTTACACCGACTGCGTCAGCCGTCAGCCCGCGTCAAGTCAGTATCAGTGACCTGTCTGATTTCATACGGAATGGATACAAGTTCCTTGGTTGAAGTGGCTACTTTGTTGTGGCTTCGTCTTCTCCTTGGGCATCATCATCTCTTTTTTTTTCTTCTCCTTCTCTCTCTCTCTTTTATGTATTCTCGTCTTAAAATACATCTGTAGTGAAGGCAAAAAATAACCCTCCTTAAAATACGATTGTAGACCACATTTGAGTGAGTTCAGATTTATCTTATTCATATCGTTACTGCAACATAAAGTAAAAGAGAACTAGATATATATATATATATATATATATATATAATCGCACTAAGATATCTATTGATTGTAAACGTATAGTAACGTACCCTATACATATATATATATATATATATATATATATATATATATATACATATATATATATAGTATTGTATTTTGAACCCGAAAATAAAAAATAAAACTTATGATAATTCGTTCATAAATAGTTTTACTATAAAGCTACATCGTAGCGACCTCTATGAAGCATCGCAGTCTAGTGGCTATATCGGTAAAGTCTTGAGACAGAGATACCTACTGACTCGCTGTGACTGAAGTAGAAAATGGCTCCAGCCCTATATGTGACTCGACGCGACGCGACGTGACGTGACTTGACTTGACTCGACTCTTCCGGTGTAAACAGTTTCTTCAAATATCCATACAAATTAATGTTAAACTGGGGTGGCGATTCATGACGCATGATGACTTGCCTTGACTTGACTTGAGTCGACTCGTCGGTGTAAACGCAGCCTGAGTCTGTACCAAACGTAACAATAGGAGAAGTAAAGAAAGCATCAAAAGGTATGAAAAGAAGCAACGCCGGGAAAGAAGATGGCCTAACAATCGACTTAATAATAAGATGGAGGATATTTTATATCAGTAAAACTCGCTGAACTTTACACAAAATACCTGCTAGGCAGCTTGGAAAAACTTTCTCAATATACCAGTTCACTTACAGGGAGACAGAAATGACCTGAAAATTATCGCGTAATAAGTTTACTCTCAGTAATATATAAAATATTTACAGAGATAATCTTAGGCCAAATAGAAATAGGTAGACTTTAATCTAACAAGAGAGCAGGCAGGATTTAGAAGCGGAAAGACAACAACTGACCATATCCATGTAATTAACCAGATAATGGAAAAATCAAAAGAATAAGACAAACCACTATGTAGACCATTTATAGATCACCAGTAATGAAAACCCTCCAAGGCAAAAAATAGATGAATATTATGCTAGAAGACTTGAAGATATCTATATATATGTCTATATATATATATATATATATATATATATATATATATATATATATATATATATATATATATATATGTGTGTGTGTGTGTGTGTGTGTCTATATATATATATATATATATATATATATATGTATATATATATATATATATATATATATACATATATATATATTATGTATATACAATTAAAGAGAGATAGATATATATATATATATATGAGAGAGAGAGAGAGAGAGAGAGAGAGAGAGAGAGAGAGAGAGAGAGAGAGAGAGAGAGAGAAGCTAGTCTGTCTCAAACGAAAATGTGTGTCATACAATGACAGGAGCATCTCGAAGCTCTCCTGCTAAAATAATATAAAGAACATATACAAAATACATACAAAAAGATTATGACAGTAATCAAATATGAAAAACCATACAAGAATCGAGAGTAAAGCTTTTATGTATATAGAAACCAATAAGAGAGACAAATATCTAAATGGTAAATATAAAAGAAATATCCAAATACCTGTTGACCTTACGACTCCATATATATAACATTTGTTCCAATATCACAGCTTCCTTACTCCTCCATTCACACAAGGCGATCTATAAAAATCCTTCCCTCTCTAATACTGAAATGGATTTAGCAAGAATCTTTGTGCAGTCATGGATGTCGTCTTTCGTTGTGAAAGAAAACACTGAGATTCTGGATTGGTGTTATTGAATAAATGGGATTGGATCGTTAGTGAAAATGTGTTTATAAAACTATATCTGTAAAGTCTTGTAAATATTTATTACACTTAATGAATTTTCCTTGTGCAAGTGTATTGAATGAAAACTCTCTTCCTGATATGTGCCTGAATTTGCATTATACACATACATAAATATATGAATACATAACGCACATAC
>NC_090735.1:48304910-48312410 GCF_036898095.1 Palaemon carinicauda
ATCAGCAGAGTTCCTTTAGGACGGTGCCCGGTATTTCTGTGTTTGTTTTCTGGAAAACTTGAAGGCTAATTAAGTTTGTGAAGATGTATATATATATATATATATATATATATATATATATACGCACACACATATATATGTATATATGTATATATATATATATATATATATATATATATATATAGGTAGTAGGTTGGCCAGGGCACCAGCTACCCGTTGAGATACTACCGCTAGAGAGTTATGGGGTCTTTTGACTGGCCAGACAGTACTACATTGGATCCTTCTCTCTGGTTACGGTTCACTTTCCCTTTGCCTACACACACACCGAATACTCTGGCCTATTCTTTACAGATTCTCCTCTGTCTTCATACACCTGCAACACTTCAGATTACCAAACAATTCTTCTTCACCCAAGGGGTTAACTACTGCACTGTAATTGTTCAGTGGCTACTCTCCTCTTCTTAAGGGTAGAAGAGACTCATTAGCTATGGTAAGCAACTCTTCTAGGAGAAGGACACTCCAAAATCAAACCATTGTTCTCTAGTCTTGGGTAGTGCCATAGCCTCTGTACCACGGTCTACCATTATCTTGGGTTAGAGTTCTCTTGCTTGAGGGTACACTTGGGCTCACTATTCTATCTAATTTATCTTCCTCTTGTTTTGTTATAGTTTTTATAGTTTATATAGGAGATATTTATTTTAATGGTATTCTTAAAATATTCATTTTTTCCTTCTTTCCTTTCCTCACTGAGCTATTTTCCCTGTTGGAGCCCCTGGGCTTATAGCATTCTGCTTTTCTAACTAGGGTTCTAGCTTAGCAATTAATAATAATAATAATATATATATATATATATATATATATATAAATATATATGTATATATGTATATGTATATATATATATATATATATATATATATATATATATATATATATATATATGTATACACATTAAAGGGTCGGTTGCCTATACAACCACCAACCCTCTTCTCTCCATATCCATCGACTTTTCTCGCCATCTAATTTTCTTCCTCCCTCTCCGATCATCACCCTCTAAAAGCTTCCTCCCAAGCACCCCCCCCCCCCCCCCTACTCACTCCCCACCATCCATCCTTAACACCTTCTCAGTCATGACACTCTTATCACCTCAGTATTTTCATCTCTATTCTCTCAAGCTTTGCTTCCTCCTTTCGTCTAAGAGCCCACGTTTCCGATCCATACATTAACAACGGTCTTATTAATGTGTCAAAGATCTTCACTTTTACCTTGATTGACATTTTCTTATCACTTATCACTCCAGCGACCTCCCTCCCCGTGTTATAGATCTTGACCTTCAGTTTGATTGGCATTTTATTATTACGCACCACTCCTGTGTGTATGAGAGAGAGAGAGAGCGTGAGAGAGAGAGAGAGAGAGAGAGAGAGAGAGAGAGAGAGAGAGAGAGTAAATTCCATTACTTGCAAGAGGGCACCTAGGTCTAATAAGTTTTGTATATGTATATGAGAGAGAGAGAGAGAGAGAGAGAGAGAGAGAGAGAGAGAGAGAGAGTAAATTTCCATTACTTGCAAGAGGGCACCTAGGTCTAATAATTCTCATATATATATATATATATATATATATATATATATATATATATATATGTATATATATATATATATATATGAGAGAGAGAGAGAGAGAGAGAGAGAGAGAGAGAGAGAGAGAGAGAGAGAGAGAGAGAGAGTAAATTCCATTACTTGCAAGAGGGCAACTAGGTCTGTAATAATTTTCCATTACTAATTGAAATTGTCCGAATGTCTCTGAAAATATTCACATCTTCGTATGGCAATATTTCAAGATCCATCACTCCCTAAAGCCCCTCAGATATTCATTCCCCGGTACGAAACAATAAGACAGTCGTAGGTTTCCACTGATACCCAGTAAAATCTATCGAAAGTCTGGAATCATGCACTCGCTTGTATGGCAACACTTCAAGGCGTCACTGATAAGGAGTGTGTTGACAGCGACTTCCCGTCCAAGATGCCCACTTGTCACCATTCACTCCTGACTGCCTCAGGTCTCATGACGTCTGCATGAATGCTCTGTCCTATAGAACTTTCTTCGCCTAGAGACCTTTATTTCCAGTGACCAATCCTGAACTCCAAGGGCAGTGCCACGAGGAGGTAGCCATAGGGCGGGCTATAGGGGAGGTCGGAAATAAAGTGGCAAAATTATAGGTTTTAGGCAAAATTATAGGAATTTTAGGTGGCTGGCCTTATCATAACAGCCAATAATGCCGCGTGGCAAGAAGTATAGTAAAATGCAAAAAGTTCGTGAGGGAAAGGAACAGAAAAAACTTCAGAGAGAGAGAGAAAAACAACAGCCTCTCCCCAGTACTTCAGGGGAGAAAGAAAAAGAAGAAAAACAACATCCTCTCCCCAGTACTTCAGGGGAGAAAGAAAAAGAACAACAGCAGCCACGGGCCAGTACGTCATGGGAGAGAGAAGATGAAAATGAACAGCAACAGCCGCAGCCCAGTACTTCAAGGGAAGGTCTTGAAGACAGTGTAAATGAAGAAGATAATGACAGTGATGAAGAAGATAGCAACATGTTGAAACGAGCACTGAGAGGCAATTTTGGAAAAAAAATCGACAGTGAAGAAGATACACCTAAGTACGTCATCATGGATAAAAATACTCTTAGAAAAAACTTTGCGGTAAAGTGTAACAAATGTAGGGGATTTACATCGGAGTGGGCAGAAAAGCAAACAAGACATGGTGCGGCTGTATCACTAAATTTCACCTGCCCCACCTGTCGTAAGGAAGTGAAGGGCAGGAGTTCCCAAAGGATACAATCGAAAAGAAGCTTTGATGTCAACGTGAAGATGGTTGATTTTGCTTTGCAAAATCAAGGATATAAAACAATTCAAGACTTTGAAATGATTTTCAATATAAAATTGATGGCGGAGTCAAACTTTTATACAACTGCCTTAGAAATAGAAAAAAAGGGCATTGAAGACTGTGAGGAGTCTCTTCGGGAAGCAAGAGAGGTAGTGCACAGAATCCTTGAAATCGATAACCCGGATGCTGGAGAGATAAGAAATATATCAGTTAGCTGCGATGGTACCTGGTCCCATCGTGGCTTTGCAGCTAAATACGGTGTAGTACCTGTCATACACCATGACACGGGCATAGTTATCGATTTTGAGGTTCTATCAAAATATTGCCCTGTGTGCAGCAAGCACGCAAATGATGACAGCATGGAATGGTATGATGCACATGAACAGACGTGCCAGAAAAATTTTGATGGTAGTTCCCCTGCAATGGAGGTCGAAGGATGGAGAAGGTTATTTAGTAGATCAGTAGAGAAATGTAAATTTAGATACACAGAAATAATATCTGACGGGGACTCGAAAGCCTTCAATGCTGTGAAGAATGAAAATATATATGGAAAAGGAATAGCTATATCTAAGGTAGAGTGCATAAATCATGTTGGCAAGCGCTTTGGAAAACACATCAGGGAATTTGTACAAAATCAGAAGATGGGAATAACTGTTGGCGGAAGATCTGCTGGGGCGCTGACTAATGAAACAATATCAGCATTTCAAAGATATTACGTGGCAGCCATTGTGAATAATCTGGGTGACATCGTTGCAACGAGGAAAGAAGTTTTTGCTACCTTAGATCATTGTGCGAGCCCCGACACCAGACCAAGACATGATAATTGCCCTGAGCGATGGTGCTTCTATAAGAAAAAACTTCGGGATGGGCAAGACGTGTCCAAAATGAAACATAAGGATCATGTAAAGCATCCCATTCGGGAAAATATAAAAAAGGGCCTCGTAAAAATATATGAAAAGATGGCATCACCTGAGTTGCTCGAAAGATGTACAGGAAAGACACAGAATGCAAGTGAATGTTTGAACAAAGTGATCTGGTCGAAGGCATCAAAAAACATCTTTTATCAGAGCAACAGACTCCGATACCTTACTGCAAAAGCCATAATACAGTTCAACGAGGGCATGGTATCGAACACGGCTTTCACACCCATGGGGAAAATTAGTCGTGTCACAGCAGAAAAAGTCGATAGAAAGAGGAAAAAAAGATGGCAATCATTATTAGGGAAAAAAGAAGAAAAACGCAAGAAAAGAAGAAAGTTATATGCGGAAGAAGCTAAAGGGAAAAAGGAAGGATGGCAAGACGTATGAAGCGGGGGGGGGGGGGGGGGTTTAGAACCTTTCATAATATAGTAATAATATTTTTCTTTATAATAATAATAATTGTCTGATACGCTCATTGTAGCAATAATGTCTTTGTAAATAATAATTTCAGTAAGCATGGTACGTTTCATAAAATAGTAATAATAACTTTTTATAAAAATATTTGTCTGATACGCTCATTTTAGCAATAATATCTTCGTAAATAATAATTGCAGTAAGCATAGTACGTTTCATAATATAGTAATAATAATTTTTTATAAAAATAATTATCTGATACGCTCATTTTAGCAATAATATCTTTGTAAATAATAATTGCAGTAAGCATAGTATGTTTCATTATATAGTAATAATAATTTCTTTATAATAATAATTGTCTGATACGCTCATTTTAGCAATAATGTCTTTGTAAATAATAATTGCAGTAAGCATAGTATGTTGGGCGAAGTGCCTTGTAGTAGTGATTTATAATAATAATAGACGCCATTGTAATTTTAGTAGTAATAATAATTACAATAATATTTCTATAAATAATAATTATAGTAGGAAAAAAAGTAGTAAAAAAAAACAAAAAAAACAAAAAAAAATAAAATCCAATATAATTTTGATGTAATTTTTATAGTCTACCTCTCAAAAATTGGTCGAAGTCGTTTTCTATGATTAGTTTTAGCAAAGAAAAAAACTTTCGGGGTGTCTATGAACTCTTTGTTCCCTTTTCTTATGTCCTCAGAAAAAAATCGCTTTTTCTCTGATTTGGTTTTTTTGGGGGAAAGGGGTGCATTTCTTTGATTGTCCTGCTTTTATGCCTTAAATAATATAATTTCTAGATGTTTCAGGCTATCCAGTGACATAATAACTACAAACTCACAGAAGGTTTTGTCCCTAAATCGAGATTTGAATTTTTGGGGATTATTTATTTGTAACTTTCGCTCGATCATCAGCGGGGATTTCACAATAGTTGTTGCTCGTTTTTTTCTTGCTATGTGCTTATTTACTGTTCGATTTTGATAAAACTTTGTGTGCATGTTCCAGGTGGATATACCAACATGTTTGCAGACCGGATTTCTATTCAAGACAGTAGTTTCTCACCGATCACCAAATAACCTTTGGCACAATGGGCCCTGAATTTCACATTTTTTTTTCATAAAATCATTTATTTTCCCTGTAGGATGATAAAACTCACAGAGGATATGCGTTATTATAGTGCTAATAATGCCTGTAAATTCCATTAGCCTGTCTTGATTAGTGTATTTTTGGCAAATATTTTTACGATTAGCACCCGTTGAAAGTGGAGCCTACGCTTTTCTAAAATAAATTAATGGATAAATAAATAGGCAGTCCAACTATAACACCCAATAATAGTATTAATAAAAAATATTGAAATTATAATACCTACAATAATAATAATAATAATAATAATAATAATAATAATAATAATATTAATAATAATAATAAAGATAATAATAGTAATAATAATAACTGTTATTATCGGCCGCATTAACATTATGATCATCATCATAATAACTACATTAAAATACCAATATTAGGATTAATGATAAAAGTACTACTACTACTACTACTACTACTACTACTACTACTAATAATAATAATAATAATAATAATAATAATATAATAAACAGAAGGAAAATATTTCATTCTACGCATTATAAATTAATAGGTTTGCATAAATGGTGCCGTCATTATATGTCATATTCAAAAGCAGTATTTTCCCTCCAAAATATGGAGAAAAAAAAAAAAAAAAAAAAAAAAACATAAGAAGAAAGAATGGCATTTTTTAGGTCATCAGTCTCCAATAATCAAAATGATTTAAAAAATTTTAACTAAACGATTTTGTTTCATATTACACTTTAACGAATCTAATATTGGTTTTTAGCAATAGGCATTACTTACGCTACATTGCCCTTCTACACTGTTGAAAAAAAAAAAAAATAATAATTTCAATCATAAATTCACCGAGAAAAATAGTGTTCTCAGCCGTATTTCAGTCAAATACAGGCGACCGCAATTTTACCTTATTTTGTTATTATATATTAGGGGTTGGTGACCGTCATATCACTCCTTTACGTCAATAAATCCGTTTTTAAAATGATAAAAATCCTGGAATAGATGTTGCCAGACATTTACAGTTAAAAACATTTTGTTCCCCATCAAACTCAAACAGATTTTAATTAGAGCGATTTTCTCTGCTGAAACGCTCCCTAAATTCGATACCTTCTAATAATTCCCTTTACTTAAAGACTCGTCCTATCATCTCTATAAAAAATGAAGGAAGGGATAAAAGAGAGGAATGTACACTAACGAAGTGGAAAATGATCCCTGGTTTGGAGATTCTCTCTTCGTTTATGACATCGTTTCTTGGTTAAAATGTGAAAATCTTTTCTAAAAGCTTTTATTTATTACCTTCTTTTCTTCAGGGAATATATTGCTTCAATACTCGCACGATTTTAATTTACATATGATTATAAATTAAATCTATATTATTATTATTATTATTATTATTATTATTATTATTATTATTATTATTATTATTATTATTATTATTATTATCATTATTACCATTTTTATTATAATTATTATTAACATTAATATCAATATTATTAGTATTGTTATTCTTATTATTTTCTATATTCTATTATTATTATTATTATTATTATTATTATTATTATTATTATTATTATTATTATTATTATTATTGTTGTTGTTGTTGACCATAAAATGATAAATGAATGTCAATCAAACCATAAACGATGCACACACTGGCTTAACACCGCTCCTGAGGACAGGCTGCATATATGCTGACCAACAGAGATATCATCCAATTTCCGTAACAATGGCAAAATCTGTCCGTAAAGTTAAATAACAGAGAGTACTTTTGAAACTACTGAATTAATGAAAGATTGAAAGAAGCAAATCAGACAATGGCTAGGTTAAGTAAAATTTGGAAATCAAATTGCCTAAAATTACATATAAAAATCAGGCTATATATCAGTTTAGTGAGATCGGTGTTACTATGTGGACATGAGTCATAGTATGTCAATGAAACAATATGCAACCGATTTTGTAGACTTGAAAACAAAGCCCTCAGAAGAATATTAGGAGTTATATGGCAGGACAGGTTTAGAAATTAAACTATAAGAGAGATTACTCATGTGCCATATGTGGATGAGATCATGGTGAGGGGTAAATGGTGATGGTTTGAGCATGCTCTTTGCACTCCCCAAGAGAGAGTAGTTCACCAAACTTTAAACTGGGTTCTACAAGACACACGAAGAGTTGGAAGACCCAGG
>NC_090735.1:48314910-48334910 GCF_036898095.1 Palaemon carinicauda
ATCGGCGAATTCCAATTTAAAAAAAAAAAAAAAAAAGTTAAATGGAAAGATTGCGACTCTGCAAAGCGGCCGTGAATTATAATGAGATGGTATACTGTAATAATTTCTTTTTATTTGTATCTAAAAAACTTCTCTCTTATAAAGGGGAAGGGTCTATGCTCAATTTCAAAGTTAAACTCCTCCCCCTCCCCCAATGAATTATTCATGCATGGACTTAATAAGGGCGTGAGGTAATATTCAAAACCAATAATTTCAATTAGTTAAAATAATTATATACATTTGGTGCCTCTTCAAAATTACTTATAATTTGCTAGGGGCATGTATATCATTGTATAATAATGAAGATTAATTACATTTTTGTATTTCGTATAAAGCGGTATCCTACAAACAAAGGCTGTCAAATGGATTTCATTGTGTAGGCAATTAGAAATTAATACTTAAATTATCATCAGCATTATTACTTTTATTTACATTACTACTGGTCTCATAATTTTTCTTACTAGTTCCAAGATTACAATTGTTGATATTGTCGTTATAGTTAATTAGTAATAATTTTAGCAACTAATTAAGATAATCTTTAGCCAATGATTATGATCGTTTCACCAATGATAGGACAGAAAACTTATAGAAAAAAAAAATAAATAAATACAGTTTCAGCATCTACGTTTATTCTAGAAAATATTCTAATTTTGATTCAAAATGCCTCCCTGTGCCCTTGTGGGGATTACAGGCGTCTGAACATGCAGACAGAGCTGGTTCACTAATCCCTCCCCAACATTGCCGACGTTACAAAGCAAAGGCGTTCTTCACTCTCGACCTCCTGAAGGGGTATTATAAAGTGACAATGAGCCCACAAGACATTCTCAAGACCGCCATCACCAACCGCTTTAGTATTATTATTGTTATTATTATTATTATTATTATTATTATTATTATTATTACTTGCTAAGCTACAACCCAAGTTGGAAAAGCAGGATGCTATAAGCCCAAGGGCTCCAACAGTGAAAGTAGCCCAGTGAGGAAAGGAAACAAGGAAATAAGAGAAGTAATGAACAATTAAAATAAAATATTTTAAGAACAGTTAAAAATAAATATATTATATATAAACTATAAAAACTTTAACAAACCAAGGAGAAGAAAAGCAAGACAGAACAGTGACATTAAAAATAAATATCTCCTATATAAACTGTAAAAACTTTAACAAAACAAGAGGAAGAGAACCAAGACCGTGCCCAAGTGTACCCTCAAGCAGGAGAACTCTAACCCAAGACAGCGGAAGACCATGGTACAGAGGCTATGGCACTACCCAAGACTAGAGAACAATGGTTTGATTTTGGTGTCCTTCTCCTAGAAGAGCTGCTTACCATAGCTAAATTACTCCTGTTTTGGACTACGTTTATTTCAGAAAATAATTCCCAATAATTTCATAATAAGACGCTTTTTTATTTCAAATAAAAATTAATGTTTGTTACCAAACATAATCCTTCTAAAAGTCAAGTAATTGCGCAGCATGAAGTAGAACCTACTCCTCTTTGAAGTATTTTTTAATATATAATTTTATGTTTGATTTTATCCAGGTGAAGTTTCTTTTTCAAGAGATGTGATTTTTTTCTTATTCCGGTTTTATATGAATGTTTCTGCATTCTTAGTTTATTTTATGCCATGGAAACTACCATCCATAATTTCTTACACTTTCTGCGTTTTTTTCCGTGAACAATGTTTATGGATTTAGACAGTCCTAATTATTATCATTATCATTATTATTATTATTATTATTATTATTATTATTATTATTATTATTATTATTATTATTATTATTATTACTAGCTAAGCTACAGCCCTAGTTGGAAAAGCAGGATGTTATAAGCCCAAGAGCTCCAACATAGAAAATGGCCCTGTGAGAAAGGAAATGAAGAATCAAGATAGAATAATGTGCATGACTGTACCCTCAAGGAAAAGAACTCTAAACCAAGACAGTGTAAGAATATGGTACAGAGGTTACGGCAATACCCAAAACATGATTATAGTAGTAATATGTTAAGTATTTTGTTAACATCATAATCCATGATATTGATCGTTTTACTGAAAACCAGACAGAATTTTAAAAGAATAAAAACTGTTTTGGTATCTTTAGGCTTGCAGTATTCTTAGGCTTGATTATCTAGCTTCTAGTTTTACTAATAATAATCATAATACTAGTAATAAAAACAATCTCTATTCATGGTTACAATATTACACAGAGGAGCAAAACTAGAAAGAAAAAGGGAAGTAAAGAATACATAGGTTGAATATGTTTGCTGCTCGACTTTAAGCCTCCATTTCTTATTCAGTGGCTCTCAATAATTCACAGAGTTCTCTATCGTGTGTGAAAATTGGAGTAACGAATAGATATATTGTAATAAACGTATGGTTTGGCTTTCGTATTAATCATTCATAAATGCTCAATATATATATATATATATATATATATATATATATATATATATATACATAATACAAATATGTAAATAGTATACATATATATACATATGTATACAGTATATATAAATTATATATATATATATATATATATATATATATATATATATATATATATATATATGTGTGTGTGTGTGTGTGTGTGTGTGTGTGTGTTTAAAACTGAAATTTTGAAAACAAAAAATCCCCCAAGTCAAATTCCCTTCCATAACCCCTACACCCAAACCTCTCCTCAACCAAAATTCAAATACACACATTTTCTGTTTCTGATTCCGCGCAATATTGGCTCCAGCCTCTGAAAGCCTGGGCTGACGAGGCCTGGCATACACATGACTCCCAATTCATACAGATCCGGGAACAGTTTAAGATTCTATCTCCCTTTAGAGCAATTTCAACCTTCGCAGTGGAGAGAGGAATACGTTATGAGTGTCGCAACAGAGGCAGAGGCGGGCTATTCCCCGTCGGAGTGGAAACACCTGAGAAGGGAAAACTTGTTTCGAGTCGAAATGAAGCAGATTGGGAAAGGGAGCTATGAAGCGGATGGCTCCGGCGACAGAGAAAAGAAACTGTGAGGATTCGTCCGGGGAAATTAAATAAGGCATTTTCGAGGCCACTGGGACAGAGAGAGGGAGGCGTTTTTTATTCTTCCTCTCTATCATGAATATCCCATGAAAAGCAATCAATAATTTGATTTCCAATTGCAGACGTTTTTTCATTAATAGAAACGGATCTCTCTCTCTCTCTCTCTCTCTCTCTCTCTCTCTCTCTCTCTCTCTCTCTCTCTCTCTCTCTCTCTCTCAAATATAATTACCCCAATTTGATTTCCTATTGCATGCAAGGGATCATTAATAGTTACAATGGTCATGCATTCATCAGTTGAAGTTAGAGTAGATCCGTTTTATTTAGCTTAAATTAGTCTCTTTCACGGCCTTAAAAATAATTATAGAAAATAGTAAAACGAACCTAAATAAAATAACTAAAATTGAAGATAATAACCCAGCCCCCACCCAAAAAAAAACCAACTTGGATGCTAGTAAATAATACAAAATTATTTTTCCCATATATGATGAATAGGTTTCCCTTAACCATAAAAATGCACGATGGAAGATAAGCAAATCAATATCATTATAAACATAAATATTAAATAGAAATAAGTAAAATGACTCCGAGTACTAATACTTTGGCAAGAATCTGACAATTTGTTTGATTAATCAAGTATAAACTATCAAGAACATTCAAAAACCACATTTATGAAACTGGCAATTGGCAAACCCTAACTGGTTTTTTGCTCATTAAATGACATATATTAAATGGTTTACATTTCAGTTATTCTCCAATTTATTGCAGAGGCATTTCTAAATTTCCCACATTCCCGTATGTTATTGAAGGCTAATTTATTTATAAGGGGGGAAGGATTTTTCATTTATAAGAGAGGGGAAAACATCGATATTATATACTATATTAATTTTTATTACCAATATTTCCTCCTATTTGTGATAGAGAATCTGAAAAACATACTTATTACAAACACAAGCATGCATATGTAAAAACATACATCACGCATATCTCATATAAATAAACACGCACATATAAATACATATATACCAGTTTACGCGCCCCGTATAAAATGACAGGGGAATATGTAAATCTTGGAGGAAAAATATTAATATTAATCCTCCTAGATGTAAATATATATGCAAACACACTAACACGCAGATTCAAAGCCTTCAAACCCTCCCCCTTTCCGAACTACTGTAGAGCTATTTAGGCAATTTGTGGGATATTGTTATTTCCGAGTGGTAGCCGCTAAGCGTGACGGGAAATAAATAAATAAATAAATATATATATATACATATATATATATACATATATATATATATATATATATATATATATATATATATATATATATATATATACATGTATAGCCAGACACTTGCTCTTCGTTTTTATATATATATATATATATATATATATATATATATATATATATATATATATATATATATATATATATATATATATATATATATAATGTCTAAATCAACTGCATCCTAGTTTGATGGAGTGAGTTTAAGTATTATTATTATTATTATTATCATTATCATTTGCTCAACTACAACCCTAGTTGGAAATGCAGAATGCTATAAGCCCAGGGGCCCCAACAGGGAAAATAGCCCAGTGAGGAAAGGAAACATGGAAAAAAAATATTTTAAGAACAGTAACATTAAAAAAAAATATTTCCTATATAAACTATAAAAACTTTAACATAACAAGACGAAGAGAAATTAGATAGAATAATGTGCCCGATTGTACCCTCAAGCAGGAGAACTCTAACCCAAAAACTTCCATAATATATAAGCTTTAGCGAATGGCTGATTTTAATTTCATTTTTTTTTCTTATTTTTATTTTGTAAAACTGCGAATTGTAGATCTTTTTAAATGAAAAAAAAATAATGTCAATAGAACATGATTGATCACTGTCCTCGTCATCATCTAGTTCATTATCATCATCATCATTACTTATATTGAAAGCATCACACTTTGCTTCGTTTCCTTCTTCATGTGCTAATACACTCGTGAGATCTGTGGAAATGATTTCTCCCTCAAACTATAACAGTTCAAGTTCATTTCTGTCATAATTCATGTGAAAACCAAACTCATGGGAAATGGTAATTTAGGATATCGTTCATGCACCCTACTCCAGATGCACACCTGGTAATTAACTCTCTTCACATGCTGCACAAGAACCCTTTTGCATGGGGGAAACTTTGCAAAGGTCAAAAGAGAATTCTAGACGTATACTCGTAACTATGGTTGATCCACCGAGTTTCTTGGCCTTTATTTCTCGGGCTTCATTAACTTACTTTATTCTGTAACCAAAAACATACAAAAAGACATGTGAATTCTTTAATTCATCTCATAACATTCACGTCATCAAAAGCCCATTGCTTCCCTACTTCAATGGACTTTGAATTTTGGCTCAAGAGTTTGATTGATCGTATCTTTCCCCTCCCTTTGAATGCTGAAGTACATTCTGCACCAGTGAATCCATGAAGACACAAGGGCTGTAATGTGTTCTTGTGAATAATATCTTGCTAACTAATTAAAGTTAGAGATGTTCTCCAATATTTATGATGATAGTGACTGTGAAAGATTTAGCATAATAGAGAAGATTGAAAAAAAAAATATTGTCCTTTGACCTAACTCTCATCGTCTTGATGTGTGGTAGTTTGGTCTGGATGTAATTGATATATATGAAAAGCCTGACATCAGTTTCTTCACGGCTAGAATATGCTTCAGGCAAAGGCTGTTTGAAAGCCTTCCCCTCAGCTACTGTCAGTTTATAAGCTTGACCTCCCTCAGTGAAGATCGTAGGTTTATCAATGATACTTTTTGTCAGATCATCAGAGCCCCAGTGGCGATGTAGTACACTGACGAAAGATTTCTTGTCGTCATCATTTGTGAGAAAAGATTTCCAGTGTATGGGACGGTGAATATTCAGTCCATCAATTATGAACGTTCCCCAAAGCCTCTTTGGTCTCGCTCGGCCGATTTGGGAGAGATGAGTTTGTCAGCTTATGTGCCTGTGATAAATATTGTCTTAGATGCAGTAGGTATATTCTGGAAAATACGTTCTGATATAGTTTACATTATAGGGGTACCTCTTTCATATTAAAGGAAGAATCCCTATCCTAAATTAAAGCACATTTATTTGATGGAGGGAGCTTTCGATTTTCAATATTTTTGATCACTTAATTAATTCCTTGAGCTTTGTTTGTTTTCATAAAGTATCCATCAACTGTTGCTATGGAATATGCAGTTGGAGACAGGGTATAGGACATAAGGTCACTAACGCAAACATATCTTTCTTGTTGCTGTGGTTTTGATAAATATTTTGAAAATGAACCCACTTGTTGACTTGTATTGGATTTCTTTCTTGTTTGTTACAATCCTTTGTGAAACAGTCAGGGACGACATTGTTTTGAACTTTTTTCTCGGCATGGGTTCAAATAAAGGTATATTTTTTTCACAAGGCAGTCGTTTCAGAAGTTTTCTTTCTGTAATTGGCCTTTACTTAATGCGTTTAGCATATCATGCAGTATTTCTTCAGACATTGATGCTCCCAAGGATAACCATGTCAGACATTGCGAGATTTCAAGTTCAAATGGGTTAATAAAATTTTGAAATGCTTTAATTGTTCGTAGCACCTGTTTCACAGGTGTGAAAAGTATCAATGAGTGTGACATGCCTTTTGTATTTTTTTCTGGCTCATTCCATATCACAGGAAAGTTTTTTCATGCAAACATCTAGATCACATGTTGCAATTGTGAAATCTTGTCCTACTTCGGATGATGCTTCTTGGTTGCACCTCAAACATTCTTGAAATGTTTTGAGGTCCGAAATTGCTACATTAACCATTGTTTGATTCCCAATAGTTGTGGTACAGTTTGGAATATTGCCAGTACTAGACAGAGATCCTCATATAGCAGGAATAAATCTATCCTCAAAGGGCATATGACGGATCTTGTAAATCTATAGATTTGATGCAATTTTCAGCACAGTTTGAGGGCTCCATAAGAGTTGGTTCTGACCGTTTTCTCTGGTAGTATGGTGCAAACTCTTAAACTAGACTTTTGAATCATCTTTGGTTTTTCTTCAGTTGGGTATCAGAGGACCTAGCATTGTTATGAGATATCAAAGAAGATCTAGGACTGTTAAGAGCTATTGGAAGATCTAGCACTGCTTCGATACATTAAGATGAACTATGGCTGCTATCCACTTTAAGAGGACCAATTACTGTTTAGACACATTAAGTAGACATAGCAAAGTTATGACGCATTAGGAGGACCTAACACTGATTTTGAGTCATCAAAAGAACTTAGCCCTGTTTCGATACAAGACCTAGTATGGCTTTCCCATTTCAAGAGGAGCTAGTGTTGCTTTTCCATTTTAAGAGGACCTAGAGCAGTTTCTACACATTAAGAGGACCGAGCACAGTTTTGAAACATCAGGAGGATCTAGCAATGTTTTGATAAATTAAGAGAACCTAATACTGCTTAGCCATTTTAAACGGACCTAGCACTGCTTTTACACATTAAAAGGACCTAACACTGTTTTGACACATCAAGACGAGCTAACACTGTTTTGACACATTGAACGAACTTAGCACAGTTCTGAATCATTAAGAAGACCTTTCACTGCTTTGGTACAATAAAAAACCTAGCACTATTTTGACACATTAAGAACCCTTAGTAATGCTTTGACATTGAAAGACATAACACTACTTTAGCACACTACGAGGACAAAGCACACCTTTGACACATTAAAAGGAGCTAGGCTGTTTTGTTTTGTCACATGAGACCCATGCACTTTTAGGCATATCAGGAGGACCCTGCATTGCTTTGACACATTTAAGAGGACTTAACATTTATGGCACATTAACAAGATCTAGTCTTATTTGCACAAATTAAGGTGAGGTAGCACTGTTTTGATACATAAAAGAAGCCTTTGCACTCTTTTGACACATTCAGAGATACTTCCACTGTTTGGCATTTCAAGTCCGTAGCTAAGACTACAGCACTCCCTAAATTTGTTATTCTTGGTTGATGACAACCGTGTATAACAAACGGCAGATCAAAGGACCCACTATACAAATAGGTAGACAAAAATTTCAATATTCTCTCTCTCTCTCTCTCTCTCTCTCTCTCTCTCGTTAGCCTGGCGAGGGTCCCCACTTCCCGCTAGCCTGGCAGGGCTCTCCCCTTCCCACTGGGCTGGAGGGACCGTACTGCCACTCCTGCTGGGCAAGTGGGGCTTTCCCCCGTTCCCACTGGTACAACAGGGCTACCCCGTTCCCGCCGGGACAGCGGGGCTCCTCTGTTCTGGCTGGCACAGCGGGGCTCCCCTGTTCCTGCTGGCATGGCGGGGCTCCCCCGTTCCCGCTGGAACAGCAGGGCTCCCCCATTCTCGCTGACACGGCGGGGCTCCCCCATTCCCGCTGGCACAGTGGGGCTTCCCCCATTCCCGCTGGCACGGTGGGGACTCCCCCGTTCCCACTGGACGGCAGGGCTTCCCTGTTCCCACTGGAATGGCAAGGCTCTTACGTTCCCGCTGGTACGGCTGGGCTCTCCCGTTCCAGCTGGAATGGTGGGGCTCCCCCATTCCCGCTGGAATGGAGGGGCTTCCTCGTTCCCACTGACACAGCGGGGCTCCCCAGTTTCCACTAGCATGGTGGGGTTGCTCCATTCCCGCTTGCACAGCGGCGCTCCCCCTTTTCAACCGGCATGGCGAGGCTTCCGCATTCCTGCTGGCACTGAGCGACTCCCTCGTTCCCGCTGGCACGGCAGGGTTCCAGCATTCTCCCTGGCACGGCGTAGCTCTCCCATTCCCGCTGGAACGGCGGGGCTCCCCCGTTTCCGCTGGCCTGGCATGGCTCTCCCATTCCCACTGGCCCGGCGCGGCTTCCCCCGTTCCCACTGGAACGGCGCATCTCCCCCGTTCCCGCTGCCACAGCAGGGGCTCCCTCAATCCCGTTGACACGGGGATCTCCCTGCCATGGCGAAGGTCTGCACTCTACTAATTGCCTCTCTAATTTATGGATGAAATCCTGTGCAAAAACTTTCCACAAGATTCATCATTTGATAAGACTTCAAAAAATGCTAATCATAAACGCCTAAAACTGTCTTACAAACACTGTGCCACTAACCTTTATCTTACATGCACTTTTATTATTCTTGGAAGTTATTGCTCTTGGAAGTTATTGTTCTTCCTTTCAAAGACCTGTTTGAAACTGGCTATCAAGTTATTTCGATATTTTCCTTTACTTTTCTTCATAATAATTAATCGTTATTATAACTGTCATTATTATTATTTCTAGCTAAGCTACAAGCCTACTTGGAATAGCAGGATGTTGTAAGCCCATGGGCTCCGACAGGAAAAAAATAGCCCAGTGAGGAAAGGAAATAAGGAGATAAATAAACTACAAGAGCGGTAATGAACAACTAAAATAAAATTTTCTATCTACAGAAACAAAATTACAACAGATCTGTCATATATAAATTATAAAAAGAGACATATATCAGCCTGTACAAAATAAAACCATTTGCTGTTATATAAAATAACCTATCAAATATTCCCGTAAATAAGGAGGAGATTCACAACTACAACTAATACTACTACTATTAATATCAATAACATCAATAAAACTCAATCTAGTTCCCATAACAAATAGTAAAAACAAAGGAAGTTCACGACGGCACATAAATAACAAGCTTCTCTATATAATAAAAAACTCTGAAACATAGCTCGCATTTTAAAGAACGAAAGTGGTAAACGTGCTCACCAGAGTATTCATTGCCAGGTTTACTGGAAAATAACACACATAGGGAGGTAATATTAGAGGGAAAGAAATTTATAACATCACTGTATCCTTAGATGAGGGGAGAGTTACGGCGGTAGGGCAATTTTCTGGAAAGATGGGAATCAATTTTTGTTAAGATCTGCGCTTTTGCTTATTTCCTGTATACCGGAAATTGATATTACTTTTTAATTAATAACTGTGATGATATGGATGAACGATGCATACTTACTTATTGATATTGACATGTATATTGAGCGATATATCTAAAACGATAAATGATATATATATATATATATATATATATATATATATATATATATATATATATAGGGAGCTAGATTAATCAATAAATATGTTGACAAATAAACAGATAGGTAGATAAATAAATAGATAGATATGTTGATAAAGAGATAGATAAGGAGATCGATATGCTGATCAATAGACAGAGAGGGACATCGATATCTTGATAAATAGATAGATAAATACATATGTAGATATATAAATATGTTGATAAATAGACAGATAGGGAGATACACTTCTATATATATATATTTCTAGTGCATTTAGATCCAGGGATTGTTCGCATTTATCTTTCAGAGCAATATTAAAAACTGATTTTTATATTTTTATGTTCAAGTTGAATTTTGGTCTTTTCTAACTTTAAGAGCACATAAGGATAGAAAGAAAAAAAATCCAATCAAATGAAAAACAGGATAAGTTATTGTTTAGTCAACTATATTATTATTATTATTATTATTATTATTATAATTATTATTATTATTATCATTTATTATTGTTATTATTGTTACTATTGTTGTTTTTGTTGTTGTTGTTGTTGTTACAAGCTACGCTACAATCATAGTTGGAAAAGCTAGATGCTATAGGCCCAAGGACTCTAACATAGGAGAAATAGCCTAGTGAGGAGAAAAACAAGGAAATAAATAAACTACAAGAGAAGAATAAACAACTAAAATATTCCAAGAACAAATAACAACATTAAATTAAATCCCGGACACATGAACTATAAAAACTTACAAAATCAAGAGAAAGACAAATAAGATAGAACAGCGTGCCCAAGTGTACCCTCAAGCAAGAGAACTTTAATGTAAGACAGTGGAAGGTCATGGTGCAGAGGCCATGGCACTACCCACACCTAGAAGAGCTGTTTACATAGCTAAAGAGTCCCTTCTACCCTTACCAAGAGGTTTGTAGTCACTGAACAATTACATTGCAGTAGTTAACTTCTTGAGTGAAAGAGAATTGTTTGGTAATCTCAGTGTTATCAAGTGTATAAGGACAGAGGAGAATGTGGTAATAATAGGTGAGACCGGTGTATGTGTAAACATATACAAAATGACCGTAACCAGAGAGAGAGAGAGAGAGAGAGAGAGAGAGAGAGAGAGAGAGAGAGAGAGAGAGAGAGAGAGAGAGAAGACAATGGGTTGACGAGCTAAGAAAATTTGAAGGTATAGACTGGCATAGAAAGACCATACACACAGACGCGAGTAACCTGGCCAGTAAATTAAAGCTCTTTGTTTCCAAGATGATCCTGGAAAGGTCTCTTGATAAATTGGTGCAGGACATGTGTGGCTTTACAAAGGATATATTCATCTTTAATATGAGGTCTTGTTACCTCTCTGTCCTTTCCCTAAAACTCAGTAATAAATAATTTCTCACTTGACTTCATATTTTGATGTTCGTCAGTAAAAAAAAATAAGTTTTCTTTACAACTACTATCAGAGTTAATTTTCCATTTCGCATGAAATAAAAAACATGGCTTGAATTGTATTTTCAAATATATTCGCATCAATTTCCCCCTTAACTTTCTCTTGCCTGAAAAAGGACTGGTTGCGCATCAAATCCTTCAAAGATTTCCAGCAATTACTCCGAGGTAAAAATTCCACGAGATACAAAGATGCAGAGGAGTGGCATTCGTCCGTTGTCTAGAGAGAGAGAGAGAGAGAGAGAGAGAGAGAGAGAGAGAGAGAGAGAGAGAGAGAGAGAGAGAGAGAGCAGCAGCAAAAAGTTTCTCTTCTCATTTCAGCCAAATGCTTTAAAGTTGAAATGAGAAATTTCTCTCTTCATATTTGCCTTCAAAACTGCAAGTGATAATTCTGGAACTGCCTCATAAAACAAGGATAATTCATTTTATACTATATATATATATGTATATATCTTTATATATAATACATATACATATATATATATATATATATATATATATATATATATATATATATATATATATATATATATATATTATATATATATTGTGATAAAAAAAACTTAATTACGAAGTAAATCTCAAAATGCATTAAATTTTTTCAACAAATTTCTATAACTCTTGTTATTAAATAAGGCAATTTCATAAAATTCACCCCTATAAGACATCTAATTTCTACACAAGTTGTTATATATAAATATTTCACCTTGTGTACCTGTACCATTTCACTACATACTCATCTCATTCCCACTACGACTCCCTCGTTCCCGCTGGAACGGCAGGGATCCCCCGTTCCTGCAGGTATGGCAGGGCTCCCCCGTCCCCTCTGGAACGGCAGGGCTCGCCCATTCCTGCTGGCCTGGTACCCGCTAGAACGTCGCAGTTCCCTCTTTCCCGCTGGCACGGCAGGGTTCCAACATTCCCTCTGGCACGGCGGAGCTCTCCCATTTCCGCTGGCACAGCAGGGCTCTCCCGTTTCCGCTGGCATGGCGGGGCTCTCCGTTCCCGCTGGGCCGGCACAGCTCCCCCGTTCCCGCTGGAACGGCGCGTCTCCCCGTTCCCGCTTCCACGGTGGGGGTTACGCCATTCCTATTGGCACAACGGGTCTCACTGCCTTGGGGAAGGTCTGTGCTCTACTGAGTGCCCTTCTAATTTATGGATGAAATCCTGTGCAAAAACTTTCCACAAGATTCATCATTTAATAAGACTTTAAAGAATGCTGATCATAAACGTCTGGGACTGTCTTATATACACTTTGCCACTATCCTTTATCTTACATGCACTCTTATTGTTCTTTGAAGTTATCATTCTTCCTTTCAAAGACCTGTTTCAAACTGGCTATAGAGTTATTTCTATATTTTTCTTTACTTTTCTTCATAAAAGTTGATCGTAATTATAATTGTCATTTTATAAACTAGTGTGACGGTGCTGGGAGAAGGTTGTGAACTCAAAGTCAGGATGCAATCAACTGAGTTAATTTATTATGGAACACTCTCCTTTATATACAAAACCTCAAGGCAACAGGAAATTACATGTTCGAGAAAATGACAATGTTACATAGGCGACACACAGACATGTTTATTCTGGTTCTTTTTAGTGCGAGGGAAGAGCGAAGATACAAGCATAATATATACAAAAGGAATTATGTAAAATTTTCTGACAAACGGTTGGTACATGGCTCCCCCCCTAAAAATGACATACTGTACATGTTAAATAGGGCACCTTGCTCTAGAGAGGCGAACTGTAGGCGGGTCATCTGGCAGAATATAAGCAGGTTTTAGATGATCAATGGAGACCCAGTCTTCTTTGCCACGAATGTTTAGTAGGAATGCTTTCGGACTGCGTCGGATCACAAGGAAAGGGCCCGTGTAAGGGGGCGTTAGCGGTGGCTTGGTAGTGTCGTTGCGCAGGAAGACGTGCGTTGCAGAGTGCAAGTCTTTTGGTATGTGATGCTTCGCTGGGGGCTTGTAAGTCTGGCGGGATGGAGTAAATTTTCCCACGACGTGACGTATGCACTGGAGATCGTCGGAGGAGGTTGTAGAAGGAAAAAATTCGGCAGGGGCGACCAACGGGTCGCCATACACCATTTCAGCTGCCGAGACGTCGAGGGCGTCTTTAGGAGTGGTCCTTAGTCCCAGGAGGATCCAGGGAAGCTGAGTAAACCAGTTGCAATCCTTGCAGCGGGACATCAAAGCTGCTTTGAGGGTGCGATGAAAACGTTCAACCATTCCATTGGCGGCGGGGTTGTAGGCCGTTGTCTGATGTAGGGTGATGCCCAGGAGATTCGCTAATGATGTCCACAATTGAGAGGTGAAAGTGGTTCCCCTGTCAGAAGTAATATGCTCGGGGATACCAAATCTTGCAATCAATCCAAAGAGTAAGGCAGATGTACATGAGGCAGACGTTGCAGTTTCCATGGGAATGGCTTCAGGCCAACGGGTGGAGCGGTGGATGACGGTAAACAGGTAACGATGTCCTTGTGATGTGGGTAGGGGGCCTACAACGTCAACGTGAATGTGTGCGAAACGACGCTGAGGTTGAGGAAAGGTGCCCACTCCTGAATCCATGTGTCGATGTACTTTGGAAGTTTGGCAAGAAGTACAGGCGCGGACCCAATCCTTAGCATCCTTAGAAATGCCGTGCCAAATGAACTTTGCCTTCAGCAGCTGTACAGTAGAACGGCACGAGGGATGTGAAAGGCCGTGAATGAAATCAAACACCTGTCGGCGTATGGGAGCAGAAATCCAAGGTCGCGGTCTGCCAGTACTGACGTCACAGAGGAGGGTGGTGTTGGAGTCTTCGAGGGGGAAGTCTTCCCAACTGAGGGACGTGCAGGATGTCCTACATGCTTGATATTCTAGATCCTGTCGTTGGGCTTCAGCCAGGGCGTTGTAATCCAATCCCAGTTGAACGGCAGCCAACGTGTTTCTTGACAGGGCATCGGCAACGGGATTCATTTTCCCAGGGACGTATTGAAGGGTGCAATTGTATTCAGCCACGGCGGAGAGATGTCGGCGTTGCTGGGCAGACCAGGCATCAGACTGTCGAGTAAAGGCATGCACCAGAGGCATGTGGTCTGTGCGAATGACGAAGGGCGTACCTTCTAAGAAATGGCGAAAGTGACGGACAGCCAAGTGCACCGCTAGCAATTCTCGATCGAAGGTAGAATAACCCAATTCTGCCTTGGAAAGTTTTCTGCTGAAGAAGGCCAATGGGCGGGGCGAGCCGTTGACCACCTGCTCGAGTACTGCACCAATAGCGACGTCGCTGGCATCGGTGGAGAGAAGAGAGGGGAATGTGGGATAGGAAAAGTGAGAGCCGCAGCAGTTGATAGGGCCTTCTTTGCATTGCAGAAGGCTGCTTCTTGAAGGGGACCCCACTTCAGGTCCTTTGGCTTGCCCTAGAGGGAGGCGTAGAGGGGAGCAAGAGTGGCGGCAATGGCTGGCAGAACAATGATAATAGTTGATCATGCTTATTCTGGTTCTTTTTAGTGCGAGGGAAGAGCGAAGATACAAGCATAAAATATACAAAAGGAATTATGTACAATTGTGTGACACACGGTTGGTACACTAGCTAAGCTACAAGCCGACTTGGAAAAGCAGGATGGGCTCCGACAGGAAAGATTAGCCCAGTGAGGAAAGGAAATAAAGAGATAAACTACAAAAGCGGTAATGAACATCTAAAATAAAATATTCTATGTACAGTAACATAATTAAAACAGATCTGTCATATATAAACTATAAAAAGAGACTTATATCAGACTGTTCAAAATAAAAACATTTGCTGCTATTCAGAATAACCTATCAAATACTGCTGTAAATACGTAGGAGATTCTTTACTACTACTACTACTACTACTACTACTACTACTACTACTACTACTACTACTACTACTACTACTACTACAATCAATAACAACGATAAAACTCAATCTAGTTCCCATAACAAATAGTAAAAACAAAGGAGGTTCACAACGGCACATAAATAACAAGCTGCTCTATATAATAAAAAAGTCTGAAACATAGCTCGCATTTTAAAGAACGAAAGTAGTGAACGTGCTCACCAGAGTATTCATTGCCAGGTTT
Organism: Palaemon carinicauda; assembly: GCF_036898095.1. Lineage (NCBI taxonomy): Eukaryota > Metazoa > Arthropoda > Malacostraca > Decapoda > Palaemonidae > Palaemon > Palaemon carinicauda. Next base: position 48,330,559 of record NC_090735.1, read on the forward strand.
ACTGGAAAATGAGACACATAGGGAGGTAATATTTGATGGAGAGAAATTCATTTTATCTCTGTATCCTTAGATGGGAGGGAGGTTACGGCCGTATGGCAATTTTCGGGAGAGATGGGAGTAAATCTTTTTCAAGGGCCACGTGTTTGCTTATTTCTTGTGTAAAAAAAAAGATTATTTCTTTTTAATACCTGCTATGATATGGACGAACCATGCTGATACACATGCGTACTTACGATAAATAAAGATTATATATATATATATATATATATATATATATATATATATATATATATATATATATATATATATATATATAGCTAGATACATACAAACATACATATGTTGACAAACAAACAGATGGGGATCTAGATGGATCAATAGATAGGTATGTTGACGAATAAACAGATAAGTAGATAAACTAATAAATAGATTATGTTGATAGACAGATAAGGAGATCGATATGTTGATAATTAGACATATAAAGAGATAGCTATGTGTATAAATAGACACCCAGATAGATCAATATGTTGATAAACAGAAAGATAGGGAGATCGATATGTTGATGAATAGACAGATATATAAGGTATATAGATAGGTAAATATGTTGATAAATAGACAAATACCGAGATACACTTCTATATAGATATATTTCTAGCGCATTTAGAACCAGTGAGTCTTCGCATTTATCTTTCAGAGCAATATTAAAAACTAATTTTTATATTTTCATGTTCAAGTTGAATTTTGGTCTTTTATATCATCAAGACCACATAAGGATAGAAAAAAATCCAATCAAATGAAAAAAGGATCAAGTTATTGTTTAAACAACTATATTATTATTATTATTATTATTATTATTATTATTATTATTATTATTATTATTATTATTATTGTTGTTGTTATTATTATTATTATTATTGTTGTTATTGTTGTTGTTGCTGTTATTGTTTTTGTTGTTACAAGCTAAGCTAAAATCATTGTGGGAAAAGTTAGATGCTATAAGCCCAAGGACTCTAACATAAGAGAAATAGCCTAGTGAGGAGAGGAAACAAGGAAATAAATAAACCACAAGAGAGGAATAAACAACTAAAATAATTAAATCATTCACACATGAACTATAAAAACTTGAAAAAACAAGAGGAAGACAAATAAGATAGAACAGCGTGCTCAAGCAAGAGAACTTTAATGTAAGACCGTGGAAGGTCATGGTGCAGAGGCTATGGCACTACCCACACCTAGAAGAGCTGTTTACCATCTAAAGAGTCCCTTCTACCCTTACCTTTCCTTAAAACTCAGTAAAGAATAGTTTCTCACTTGTCTTCACATTTTGATGTTCGTCAGTAAAAAAAAATAAGTTTTCTTTACATCTACTATCAGAGTTAATTTTCCATTTCGCATGAAATAAACAGTATGTCTGGAATTCTATTTTCAAATATATTCGCATCAATTTCCCCTTAACTTTCTCTTGCCTGAAAAAGGACTGGTTGCGCATCAAATCCTTCAAAGATTTCCAGCAATTACTCCGAGGTAAAAATTCCATGAGATACAAAGATGCAGAGGAGTGGCATTCGTCGGTAGTCGAGAGAGAGAGAGAGAGAGAGAGAGAGAGAGAGAGAGAGAGAGAGAGAGAGAGAGCAGCAAAAAGTTTCTCTTCTCATTTCAGCCAAATGCTTTATAGCTAAAATGAGAAATTTCTCTCTTCATATTTGCTTTCAAAACTGCAAGGGATAATTCTGGAACTGCCCGAGAAAACAGGATAATTTATATTTCCCTCAAAATTATTAGCTTTTCCTTTTAGCATCTAGTCAATTTCGAAATGGATTCAATTTTGTAATCAAATTTTCACAACTCACTTATTAAACAAGACAATTTGATAAAATTTACCTCTTTAAGACATCTAATTGCTACAGAAGTTATATATGAATATTTCACCTTGGGTATTTGTACCATTTTACAACGTACTCTTCGACTCACTTCAAAGGCTGAAATTGTTATAAAGGGAGATAGAATCTTAAACTCTTCCTGGGCCCATATGAGTTGGAGTCATGTGTATGCCGAGCACAGCTCTCGCTGACTTTCAGAGGCCAGATTCAATATTGCGTGGAAGCAAAAAGGGGCAAACCCCTGCGTAGGAATTCCAGCTAAAGATAGTTCTGGTTGCATAGGTCGCGGAAGCAAATGTTGTTTTCTCATCCATTTACGTGCATATTCAGGGGTTTCTTCCTATTTTTATACATTCATATACACAGATACTCTCAGGCATATATACACATATACACACGTATATACGAGTATAATCACACACATATATATATATATTATATATATATATATATATATATATATATATATATATATATATGTATATATATATATATATATATATATATATATATATATATATATATATATATATATACTCATATATATTATACATACATGTATATACATACATATACACATATATGAGTATATATATATATATATATATATACACATATATATATACATGTATATGTATATATATACATATATATGTATATGTATATATATAAATATATATATATAGATATATATATATATGTGTGTTTGTCTGTGGTAATATAATCAATGTCATCAATGTCATTACAAATGATAAATCTCCTGCGCTATAAAGAATAATTTATAGCTTTGATAATAAATAATTCTTGTTATTAAAACACCAATTTCCTTTACTTTTCCCTACTTCCAAAAAACAATTATCTTTACAACAAAATCGCCACAAAAACTTTAAATGCTTCCAGCAGAAATCCTCCAGCAAGCAAAAGCTCTGGAAATGAGAATTTTGAGTAGTTATACAAATGCAAATGGCTAAGCACAAGAGCCTGGGCTATCTGCGACTCCTAACAACAGTTACCCTCTGGAGAAATATTTCGATATTCGTTTGTGGTAAATTCAATTCATTCATGGTTACGTGGTCTATAATAGCTAAAATAATCTGGGAAACGTTTAAAGGTTTTCAAAGGCCCCTCATGGGTGCCAGAGAAAAGGGACTTTACCCTAGCAAGCATCACAATGCCCTAGAATGTAGGGCATCGTGCTGCTCTATCTAGGGCCAAGATAGAGACTGATCATACGGCCAAGACCACTCTCCACCCAAGCTAGGTCACGGGAGGGCCAGGCAATGGTTGAAGATGACTCAGCAGGTAGATATATAGGCTTCCTCACAATCCCCATCATTAGCTTATAAAAATAGTGAGATTGCAGACACTAAAGGAACTAATGAGCTTGAGCGGGACTCGAACAACGGTCTAGCGATCACAAGGCAGACGCGTTAACAATAGGCCATAACAACCCCGACCTTTGAATGGATTTTGTAACGAAATACTGGCGTTTGTAATGAAGGTTTTAGATTATTGTTGGTTATGAGTGTTTATACTTATATAGTGTGATAACGAATGAGTTTACTTCATTAAAAAAAAAAAAAAAAAAAAAATATTGTGAGGTGAGGGTTTATTGCCTCTAATCCCATTTGTAACTTTTAGGAAATACTGACAAAGGGTCATTATATGGCATAAATGTAGCACCAACAAAGCTTTGATTACCTATGTGCACTGCACTATCCATTATCATAAACAAAGGCAGTAATAATAATAATAATAATAATAATAATAATAATAATAATAATAATAATAATAATAATGATAACACGGCAATGGTATTAACAATATCAATAAAAATAAAAATAAAAATAATAATAATAATAATAATAATAATAATAATAATAATAATAATAATACTAATAATAATCAATTATTAATTCGTTATTAAATACAAACATCAATAGTAATAATAATAATAATAATAATAATAATAATAATAATAATAATAATAATAACAATTACAAAATTCCACTTGCTTCACGATTTTTGGGACAATCACATAATATTTTCCTTATGGGTTTCCCTCTCATACTTGATCATTCTGAAACCAAATAAGAAAATACCTTTTTAATTTAACATAATATCTAGAAAATCGACAGCTTTGTTTCTCGGTAAAAGCAATCATTACTCCACAGAGAGAGAGACCAGCTGTGCAAAGTAACTTTTTAATTGCGTCGTGGCAATTTGCACCACGAACAAGTTTTAGACTCTATAACGACCTTTTAGTGCCCAACCTCATTCCAGTTATACATATGCTATTTCTCTCCACTGAGCTGATATATATATATATATATATATATATATATATATATATATATATATATATAGTGCGAGTGTACATATATATATATATATATATATATATATATATATATATATATATATGTAAATATACACACTCACACTATATATATATATATATATATATATATA
>NC_090735.1:48339910-48349910 GCF_036898095.1 Palaemon carinicauda
CGAAACTGATCAGCTGTCATCATCTTGGCGGCTTAACATTTTTTGACTGTTGCAGTAATAGATCTTCGGAATACAGCTACAACTACCATAAGATGATCAAAACAGATTTTTATTATCTTTTGAGGCTTGTAGGATCAAAGATTGCCAAGCAAGAGCACGTCCTATTTGCAGCAGCCATCTTGTTTGTTTACATCCAAAGTCATGCTCGCAGTTTGTGCTGGCTGCTTCCCGTCCAGTCGGGAAGCTAATATCTCGAGCAAAATGTTCCTGGTTTCCCATTTTCGGCGGCAACAGCTCGCTGCTGGCGAAAAAAACCCTAGTGTGATTCAAGCTTTAGGAGGAGAAGATCAAGAGGGAGGAACAGAATTATGGTGAGATAAGGTCAAGGATGATATGGAGAGAAGAGCTTCGGTGGAAAAGGATGCCTTGATGGATGGCACTGGAGGCCGCATCAGGCAACCAACCGCTTTATGAGGAATAACGGTCGGAAAGAAGATACGGTACCTCCTTAAAAGCAGATTTACGTCTCACCCTTTGTTTGAAAAAAAAAAAAATCTGATACAGTAACTTATTAATGGTAGCAACAAAATATCGTTAATGTTAACATCAATTAACAAGTAATGTCTAGTAAAAGATTTTTTTTTTTTATTTAAATAGCAAATCGTTGTTGTAACCACTTTACGAATTTACAGCTTCCTTAATATCAAACAGATTTTGATGAAAGCAAATAATATTATTATTATTATTATTATTATTATTATTATTATTATTATTATTATTATTATTATTATTATTAGCTAAGCTACAATACGAGTTGGAAAAGCAGAATGCTATTAGCAAAAAGGTTCCGACCAGGAAAAGTAGTCCAGTAAGGAAAGGAAATAAAGAAAACTATATGAGAATTAATGAATAAAAGATAAAAAATATCTTAAAATCAGTAACAACCTAGAACTACAAGGCATCCATAATACTTCTGTTAAACTTAGCTAGGTAAATAGTGTGTAAACATAATCTTTAAACTAAAGTTCAACATTAAATTAACATGATGTTTTTCATTCAATACTAATGAACGTGACCCGTCAAAAATTACAGCAAAATATTTATATAGATATGCACACACATAGATTTAACACTTCCCACCCCTCCCACTTTCCTAACTACAACACGTTGGCTTGGGCAATTTTGTGGGAGATTGTTGTGTTCTGTGGTTGCGTGACATGAAAAATATATGTTTACACGCACGCACGCACACGCACGCACACGCACACACACACACACACACACATATATATATATATATATATATATATATATATATATAGAGAGAGAGAGAGAGAGAGAGAGAGAGAGAGAGAGAGTGAGAGAGAGAGAGAGAGAGAGAGAGAGAGACTTGCTCTTTATTATATAAGGAAGATAGTCTTTACAAAAAGTAAACAAAATAAAGAAAAGAGGAAGAAAAATAAAAAAGGAAAGTTTAAATCTTGAATTGCGACTAACGACAGACAGGAGAGACTACCAGAAAGGAAAAAATAAAACCCTTCCCTCTTATCCGGTGGTGTCCTCCTACCTTTCAACAAGTTTTACATCTGCTATCAAGTCCGAGAATTCTGCACTAACTGTAATATAGAGGGACAACGTATTTCCGCATAATATAAAGTTTTGTTTATATGAACATCAGACTTCTCCATCAAGTACTACTATTACTTTGTAAGCAACAATTTTCATGCAAATCGCCGTGTTAAATACGGCCAAAGACATTATGTCACAGAATATCATGCCATACAACATTCTGGTATTCATATGTATATGCAAGGTAAATGTGGAACCAACAAGAGAGAGAGAGAGAGAGAGAGAGAGAGAGAGAGAGAGAGAGAGAGAGAGAGAGAGAGAATGTTTCCCGTGTGACTGCCGTTCATTGTGGCGGGAAATATGTGTATGTATGTATGTATATGTATATATATATATATATACTGTATATATATATATATATATATATATATATATGTATGCATATGTGTATATATATATATATATATATATATATATATATATATATATATATTTACATAAAAAATATACATACATATATATATGTATATATATATATATATATATATATATGTATATATAATATTTATATATATATATATATATATATATATATATATATATATATATATGTACAATATATATACATAAATATATATATAGCTAGACACTTGTTATTTAATATATATAAGGGTGATAGTTTTCACAAGAAGTTAAGGTAAAAACCAAGAGAAGAAAATAGTATAGAAAGTCTACATCTTAAATTGCGACTAACGACTGACAGGAGACTTAGGTAATTAAAACCCTCTCCTCTTATGCGGCGGTCTATTCATGAGGTCCTGCTACCTTTCAACACGTTTTACAGGTGCTATCAAGTCCGAGAGTTCTGCACTCACTGTACTATAGAGGGACAACATATTTCCCTGCAATATAAAGTTTTGTTTATACGAACATCATGATTCTCCATTGAGTACTGCTATTACTTTGTGCACGGCAATTTGCATGCAAATCGCCGTGTTAAATACGGCCAAAGACATTATGCCACAGAATATCATGTCATACAACATTCTGGTATTACTATGTTTTTATGCAAGGTATAGATGAGAGAGAGAGAGAGAGAGAGAGAGAGAGAGAGAGAGAGAGAGAGAGAGAGAGAGAGAGAGAGATTATGTAAAAAGTTCTGACAAGATAAATACAACGATGATCTCTATGGGAAAACCGCTGACAATAAACTTCTTCAAGTTTATCTTTTTGAAAGAGAAATTTTCTGATGATGCCTTTGATGAAGGAGGTTAAAAGGTTTTACCTGTTCTTTTGATATGAAGAAAGGCTTGACTCCGTTAAACCATAGAAGAGGAATGACAAAAGAAAACGCCTGCTCTCTTGTATACAAATCCCATTCAATTAATAGATGTATATATACAGTATGTATGTATGTATAGATGTGTATATATATATATATATATATATATATATATATATATACAGTATATATATGTGTGTGTGTGTTTGATTATCTAAATTTTCCCTTGAATATCTTAGGGCAGAACCTTCAAGGGATGAGGTTGTTAGCGGCAATATTTTTCCTATTGTTCTTTAACGTTTTGTGATAGTCATCTAACGAAGAAAGTAGTCAAGTCTAGTGCTGCTTATGTCACCAATGACTGGAACGTAATGTCATGTAAACTTTTATTTCGCATTTGCTTGAAGTTTCTTGAATAACTTGTTGATTCACACGAAAAAAAACCACCTAAGTTGTATTTTAACAGAGCAAAAAATTCAGTAAATATATATATAAAAAAAAACATTGTCAATTTGTCACTGAGCACAGAGTAAAGATTGGCAATGGATATTCAGATCAGACAGCAATTTACAATGATTAAAGTCAGTCAATGGATGTTAACAACATATCGCATTTAGACGATGGATATTTGGCACAGACAGCAGTTAAACAATGATATTTGGCATGAATCGCGGTTGGACAATGAATATATGACAGACAACATTTAAGTAATGAATAATTAGCACAGAAAACAATTGGAAAATGGATATTGAGCAAAGAGAGCAGTTAGACAATGGATACTGGGCATCGGTAGCAGTTGGGCTATCGATATTGAACTCGGAAAGCAGTTGAACAGTGAATATTTGGCACAGTTACCAATTAGGCAATGGATATTGGGTGCAGACAGTAGTAAGGTAGTGGCTATTGAGCACAGACAGCAATTGAATGATGGATATTGGGCACAGAAAGCAGCTAGACGATGGGATTTTGATTCAATCAGCAATTAGGGGATGGATATTGAGCAAAGAGACCAGTTAGACAAAGGATACTGGGCACGGTAGCAAATGAGCAATCGATATTGAACTCGGAAAGCAGTTGGACAATGAATATTTGGCACAGTTACCAATTAGGCAATGGATATTGAGCACAGACAGCAATTAGGTGATGGTTATTGGGCACAGAAAGTAGATACACCAGTGGTTCCCAAACTTTTTTGTCATTTCCCCCCTGCACCCAGTTGAACCATCCAGATTTCCCCCTTCATGTGTATGAGGGAAAGAGCAATTAAAACACACTTGAGACTATTTACTAATTTATTTTTCAAATGTACAAATATACTGATAAACATATAATTAGAGTAAATTGGATAGAGAGCGGTTATTAACAACTAAACATAGCCATAGAGCTCTTCTACTTTAGAATTAAATTAGTGAGAAGGGTGAGGCTGTTTCTTGTGCACATTTTCCTCTTGTTTTAGTTAGTAGGTAGTGTAATTATTTCCCCCCTGGAAGCTTCAAATTTCCCCCCAAGGGGAAATCTTTCCCCAGTTTCGGAACCACTGAGCTAGACGATGGGTTTTGGTCTCAATCAGCAATTGGGGGATGGATATTGGGCACAAACAGTAGTTAGACAATGGATTTAGGCACAAGACAGCAAATAGGTGATGCATATTAGGAACAGACAACAATTAGGCAATGGATTTTGGGCACAATCAGTAAATAGGTGATACATATTAGGCACAGAGAGCTGTTATACAATGGATTTGGGCACAAGCAATAATTAGGTGATGAATATTAGACACAGATAGCAGTTAGACAAAAGATAATGGGCACTGACAGCAGATAGGTAATGGATACTTTGCTTAACCACAATTGGACAATGGATATTGGACACAGACAATAGTTAGCTAATGGATATTGAGCACAAATAGCAATTAGGCAATGATATAAAGAACACAATGGTCATGTCATGATGAGAGAAGATGAACACGTATCTAAACGGGTTATGAACAGGGAGGTAGAGCACAGAAGGAAGGGAAGGCGAAAGTAGTTCAGGTGGAAGGATAAATTATTGAATGACATGATGGAAAAGGGTCTAAGAGAATAAGATGTACAGAACAGAGGAGGATGAAAAAGGCTGACTAGAAACAGCAATCCTATACTGAAATGCGAAAAGCTGAAGGCCAAGGAAAAGAAGAAGATTGAGAGCACAATGCAGTTCAACAAAGAAATCACCTTATGGATAGTGCGTAATCATTTATATATTCTTTGACAAACTGACGCCAACGATATCAATATCACAAGTTTAACTAATGGATATATATTTAACAAACCATTTAGAGTTATTTTCCTACCGGAAATGCAACCTCCTCAACTCTTCAGCACCCAAAGGAGCTTGTTTTATAATCCTTGCTTTGTAATAACCTCTTGTCAGTGAAAATCTTGTTGAAGATTATTTTAAAGTAGTGAAAAAATAAGACTTGCATTAAAACTGGAGTGCGTAATCGTGGTTTCCTAAATACTTTTTTTTTTTTTTTTTTTTTTTTTTTGGTAAATTGTATTTTCACTGAACTACTATGAGATTCAGGGCCTCTGTAACACGGTTTTTTGGACTTTGCTCCTTATCAATGCATCGGATGTAGCTGAAAGTTGACATATGTATATTTTACAACCACACACAAATTTTGTCAGCATTATCAATAACCTAAACCCGATAGTTTTGATTTTTATAGAGTAAAAATAATCTAGCCGACGCCATGGCCAGTGATAACGAGCCAAGAGTCGGAAACATTCATTACGTAAGCAATGTAAACACCTTTTGACAAAATTTTGCCCCGCCCATCCACCAGACACCCATTCACCTTGTTCCACCGGCTCTGAAACCCATAACAGTCAAGAATGGCTAGCAGGATTTGGAATTGCCCCAGTGGTTGCAAAACTGCATTTATCTTACGACTTGTAACTTTATACAGTCAAGAGAAAGCCCGTGGCCATATTTACTATAGCCTGAATAGGTAATTATTCAGTTTCTAGTTTAAATCCAATGTTTATGGTCTGATTTGTATTTAGTGTAATAGGATTATAATACTTGTAATGTCATTCAGGCTTTTGAACATTTCCATTAACTATTCACTATGCCACCAAGAGAGAGAGAAAAAGAGAGATTGTATGTAAACAGTCTTTATATAACTATTTTTGTTAAAATAAGAATTTTGTGCTAAACTCTCCATCAGACCAACGGATCATCCGATATGATTTTTTTCTTCTTCTTAGGCCGTACGACCGTGTTGGCTATGTTTTGGGCATGACTGCATTTTGAAAAATAAATCATGAATAGTTTTAGGAGTTTTATTTGTACATCTAATGGGAATTTATAGAAGTAAAGTGAACATAATTCATTTATCCTTTAAAATAATTACTACATGTAGCAAACAAATAGTAGTAAAGATGATAATGCAATGAAGGAATTATACCATACTTTATCTTTAGCTTCAACAACGGCAATAACATACTCAGTTGCCATAATTTGTCAGCTTAATGAAATAACCTATCATCTAATGTTAAACTTAATTTCTGAGGAGGCCATGGCTTATTGCACAGTCAAAAAAAAAAAAAAATGACAAAGACTTTATGAATGGCGGAACGATACATAAATGTGGGTGGGGTATCTGTGCTAGCGTAGTAATACTACTGTAGCAGTAGTGCCGCAACAGTAGTATACATGAATTAAACGTTTAGGCCAACTGCTGGGATCCTTGAGGACCATTTAGCACTTCTTACAACGACTCGAGAACTGAGTTTTTATAGCCAGAATTTAAATTTTCTGATCCAACAATGCCCATGATAGCCTTCAGTGTTATCCTGAATTATAACGAGGCCAAAGTGGGTGGAGCCTCATGAAGTCATCATTCTGACGATAATTATTGGTGAAGGTTTAAAGCCTAAATACGGTACCGGCTTCTATTTTTTTTCTCTCAGTAAATAGTAGGTAGATAGACAATAAATAAAAATTGCTTGACATTGGATATAGCAGTTATCAATGAGCTTGTCTACTACGTTTTTGAAAATTAACAACTATTCCCTACACCTTGTCAATCTGATTGTGACCTATAAAGTAGACTATAATTTCTTAGGAAACTTATTTTGGGAGTTAGACTAATCATCGAAGTGTTTTTGTATTTATTAACATATTTTGTTGGTTTGTTCATTATGACAATTATCAGTGGAGAGGTTTCAGAGTTCATAAAGGTGTACTGCTTTGCTTTTATTTAAACTTTTGTGTCATTGTTGGCAGAGGTATAGCTTTCGTTACGTATAGCCAATCATCGATCGAGAAAGAGGGAAGAAATGCCGTCATAAGTTACGTAACGAGTGCGTTCGAAACCTTTTCTCTGAATAATTTGGCCCGTCTACAAAAAACGTCACTTTTACATTATAAGTACCAAATTTATTCAACCTACGTAATGCAGAATATAGTCAAAATTTATGTGTAGATATAATGTGCATTCTGAATAAGCGTTATATTTATGAAATTCATAGATTAAAAATTATTGCCAAAAAACTGTGTTACAGAGGCCCTGAATCTCATAGTAGTATAATCACGGTTTTCTAGACAAGTTTGGAGATATGATAGCTTATTATGTATTCTATATTTTGATAAAATTCAAAGATAAGCTTCGTATATTTCTGGTTTCACATATTATTTGGAGAAGCAGTTCTGAAATTTCCTTCCCCCTTCAATTGCGTAATGTCAATATGTTGTTTAGTAACCAAACTTGCAATCTAAAGAAGCAGTGTACATAAGAGCAGATATGTGCTTTGAAGTTTATTGCAAATATTTACCCTTTGCCAAAAATCTGTCGATTTTTACAGTTGATTTTTACCATAATTATGGTATATTAGTAGGTGTTTCTGAATATTATTAATGGTTTCACATAGTTATTGATCGAGGTGCAAAGATCTTATTTTCTAACAATAATGAGCTCTATTCATACATTAGATATGAAAGTGCCGACCTACCATGGAATCATACGTTTTGGTGATTCAAATGTAAAACCAGTGTTTCTCCAAAATGCATATAGAACGATGTAAATCAAATTACCACTAATAATAATATACATTACGGACTCAATGTTGGCATAGAATTAATTAGGTTATTAAATTACGCAACACACACCAAGCTATCAACTGGGGTCCAAAAGACCCTAGAAGAGTTGGAAGACCCTCGCCTACATGGCTGATGACTAGGAACCGGGAAGATGATGAATGGGGTAGTCTTAATTTTAAAACTCAAGATAAAGAAACTTTCGAAATCTAACCAATGCCCTTAGTATCAATGGGCGAAGAGATGGGCATGGAAGGACTTATCTGAAACCTTTGTCCTGCAGTGACTATCAACGGCATATATATATATATTATATATATATATATATATATATATAGAGAGAGAGAGAGAGAGAGAGAGAGAGAGAGAGAGAGAGAGAGAGAGAGAGAGAGAGAGAGAGAGAGAGAGAGAGAGAGAGAGAGGGAGAAATGCTTTATAGACAAATCAATACTAAAATATCAACACCGACCCATACATACATTTCAACCCTTTAACAACAACACTCTTACTACAAGAACAGGTTACTTTTATGTAATAAAATAAAGGGCAAAGGAATAATCCCAAGTGATTTACTCATCTTCATTAGAAGTCGAAGATAAACTAAAGACTTTTCAGAATAACCTCTCACAAAACTTTCCATTAATTGCATCTATGGCGAATTACATCTTGTCCATATATCTTTTGCAACTCGTAACACATCCGAGAAAAAGATCCCGTTTATTCTTAAGAATCAATGACCTCGTAAATCTCCTGGAATCCATCGATTGTAGAAATTTTCGTTTCCATAGTTGAATTCTACAGTTTTATCAACTAAGGAAAACACATTAACTGAAGTCAGATATAGCTTTTCTCCGAAGGCAATTCCATAAATCGGTTTGGTTATGTAAGGTTTGAGCATTTCTGGATATTTATTCTTTTAGTTTAGAGGTTGCTCATGAATGGCAGAGGTAAGGGAAAGTGACAATGCATTAGCAGGAGAATGCTCAAGAGAATAACAATATATACATATGATCAGCGCCCAAGGCCCCTCTCTACCGAAGCTAAGACCAGGGAGGGCCTGGCAATGGCTGCTGATGACTCAGCAGATAGATCTATAGGCTCCTCCAAACCCCCATCCTTAGCTCACAAGGATAGTGAGGTTGCAGACTCTACAAGAAACTGTAAAGGTTCAGAGTCTCGAACCCTAGTCCATCAGATCGCTAGGCAGAGATTTTTTTCCAAAGGCTATGGCAACCACAAGCTAAAGTGGAATAATTTCGATCAATAAACCTTCGATGAAAACAAACGCAAAAACAACCAAGTCGTTGACACGCTTTTCCAATTTTCTCTCTCTCTCTCTCTCTCTCTCTCTCTCTCTCTCTCTCTCTCTCTCTCTCTCTCTCTCGATAGATTCGGCTTAAGAAAGGAGCCAACTCCCTCCATGTAATAACTTTTTATTTGGAAAAGGGATAAAGGCAAACATTACGTGAGCAGTATTACCCAATAATATTATATACACACACACACACACACACACACACACACACATATATATATATATATATATATATACACATATATATAAATATATATATTAACACATACACACATATATATGTATATATATATATATATATATATATATATATATGTATATATATACATATATACAGTATATACACACACATACACATATATATAAATATATATATACACACATACATACATATATATGTATATATATATATATATATATATATATATGTACATATATATGTATATATATATATATATATATATATATATATATGTATGTATATATATGCAAGTTTATTTTGTCCAAGTGATCCGGTGGATACGAACCAAGCCTATTGAACAATATCCCTTAGATTGATACCTTATCGTTGAAACGACCGACGCTCGTAAAAGAAAATAAATCCATTGTACACGTACTGACCTTGGTAGTCATTGATTCTCTCGACCTCATCCCAAAAATGCCACAAGATTCTGGCAAGAATAAATTTTGAATTTAGTTCTAGGGAAAAGGGTGAATATTATCTTATATTCTACATTACTTTCCCTGACTTA
>NC_090735.1:48354910-48369910 GCF_036898095.1 Palaemon carinicauda
AGTCTAATGTAAATATTCGAATATCCCCAACACTTTTCTCTGGCTTTGATCTAAGAAATATTGAATTAAAGAGATATTTACTCCATCGTTTTGCTCGAGATTTTTTCCCCCGAAAAAATTACCAATGCGAAACAGTCAAGTGTATTTGAAGAGCTATTTTACTCTTTAGTGTGTGTTTCTCTATATCCTTCCTTAATGATTCAGATAAAACAGAGTATGAGTAATCTTTTTCCTGTGTTTGGGAATGTTTTCAACAGTATTTAACGACGGGAAAACATTAATTTTAATGTCCCCCTCTTTTTGAGTTTATTAAAAATGAAAATCTGACAATTTTTTTTGTTTCATCTTACTCTTCCTGTTTGAGAAATGTTTTCGAATGGTTGATTGGTATAGATAAATATGACCTTACGTCTGATCCTATGCTGGGAAGTGAACAGAGAGTGTAAGAATCCTGATGTGGACCTCCACACTCCAACCAAACAATAAATACGAAACCTCATTTTCTTATCTTCACTCTATTAGGTCAACCATAAAAATGTCTGCTCTAAGATCGTTAACATTTAGATAGTATCAAATCCAGCATTTGAGAGATTTCGAGGCATGATTAAGCAAGTTATTATGCAAAGAGTCTGGAGACTGATTGCGTAATGGTAAGTTAACTGGCGTCGCAACTACCAATAAATGAAGCCAAAGGAGTTGCTCAAATTACTTGTAAAGATACGAACATTTTGACGAGCGACGCAGTATTAATCTTATGACGAAATATCAGTTTTATAATTTGAGTGATACGTACATCCTGAGAGAGAGAGAGAGAGAGAGAGAGAGAGAGAGAGAGAGAGAGAGAGAGAGAGAGAGAGAGAGAGAGAGAGAGAGAGAATTATTCCATGAACACGCCCGTCTATTTGTCTAATCTATTTTCTCATCCTCTAGTCCCCTAAATAGCAGCGACCCGTAACAGTCAAGTAGCATCCGAGTACCCAATTCCGACTAGGGTCAACAGAGGCATAATATATTTTAGAGAGAGAGAGAGAGAGAGAGAGAGAGAGAGAGAGAGAGAGAGAGAGAGAGAGAGAGAGAGAGAGAGAGAGAGAGAGAGAATTATTCCATGAACACGCCCGTCTATTTGTCTAATCTATTTTCTCATCCTCTATCCCCTAAATAGCAGCGACCCGTAACAGTCAAGTAGCATCCGAGTACCCAATTCCGTACTAGGGTCAACAGATACATAATATATTTTAGAGAGAGAGAGAGAGAGAGAGAGAGAGAGAGAGAGAGAGAGAGAGAGAGAGAGAGAGAGAGAGAGAGAGAGGTCATAAAATTGTCAGAATCAATAAAGTAGAAAATAAATCATATGTTGAAAATGTAAATTTATGTCTCAATATTACAATAAATTTTCTTTACGGCGTCGTGGAAATCTTTACACTGCCACAATTCATGATCGAAATTCTTTATAAACCTTTAAGTAAATAATACAGGTGAATATAATAAATGAATTATAAAATACTATTGATATTTTCTTGCCACTAATGACACTTATTTAAGTCTAATTATAATAAAGCTGTTTAAATCTTTAAAACCTACAATTATCTCTGATTCGTCACTTACAAATACATCTTAATACTGGAATGCTATTTATAAGTTCGAAAGAAATAGTTCTTCATAATAACCAATACTTAAAAGTTATCTTCATGATACATATAATTAATATGTATCTTCATAAAAAAAGAAAACTCAAACGTTATATTCATAATAACACATACTTAAAAGGTATCTTCATAATAACATATGTAAAAAAATATCTTCATAACAACACATGCTTAAAAGGTAATTGCATAATAACACATATTTGAAAGTTATCTTCATAGCAACACATACTTAAAATGTATCTTCAATTAGGGAGAATTGTGTCCTTATTTCTATCATTAGTATTTTTATTTTGGCTTCCACTGATACTAAACATTTAATCCATAAAATTTCCTCCGGACATCATCTAATTTTCGCTAAATTTCACCACTCATGAATCAGAGATGAAAGAATCTTTAAATAAATAAGAGATCTTTTGGAGTCTGCAGGACATATAATTCGTTTAAAATGATATAGAAATGCATAATTAACTACACTTATATGGAATAAATAATTTTGAAATATTTATTTTAATTGTTCATTACTTCTTATATCGTTTATATATTTCCTTATTTCATTTACTCACTAGGCTATTTTCCCTGTTGGAGTCCTTAGGCTTATAGCATCTTGATTTTCCAAATAGGGTTATAGGCTTGGGTAGTAGTAGTAATGATAATAACAATAATAATAATAATAATAATAATAATAATAATAATAAAAATAATAATAATAATAATATGTGATCTTAATCTATGTGTACAAAACGGTATACGAATACCATGTCTCATTAAAACCTTAGCTTAACGCTTACAGCTAAAGGGATAGAAATCAAAACACAAAGGGGCAAGGGAACCTTTATGTTATTCATATGGTTAACACTGAGTAACAATCCATCAGTATTAATTGGTGCAACAATCAGAAGAACTTTTATGTATTTGGGAAACAAGAACAAAAGGTTTACTAATTGGAATTTACGATCAGTTTTCTGGAAGGGAAAAATAAACTTTTGGTCGCGTGCAATGGCAGGAACAAAGTACCACAGTTGGATCCTCTCTGTGATTCAGTTTTCTACACAATTAACACCGGTTTTAGACAAGGACGAAAGTTACCGAATCCCGTTGAGGCTCTCTGATGAATAGCGGTTTTTGAAAGTAAAAAGGATAAAAAAAAATTATATATTGAGGATCTCCAACCCATAATGTATTACTGAAAATTACCTCCTCCTCAGGATGTAAAAGATATTAGCCTTCTTGAACATAGTGGAAAGAGATGGTGTATGAGTAATCACATACGCACACACACATATGTATGTATGTATATATATATATATATATATATATATATATATATATATATATATGTATGTATATATATACATATATATGTATATATATATATATGTATATATATACATATATATGTATATATATACATATATATGTATATATATACATATATATACATATATATATTTATATATTTTATATACTAATTCTGTAGAAAATTTATAAAATTGTGTATATGTATATTTATTTATGTTCATATTTGTTTCATCCTTGAAACCCCCCTTTTGCCATACAAAGCAAAATCAAAAAGAAATACTGGGAGTTTCAAGGATAATATGCTCAGTCCATAGATGGCTCTGCTGGCTGTATTTTAATATTTGCAGTTCCTGATTCCATCATCCTTGGGAAAAAATTTTCACCTACTGGTAATGAGGGAAGTGTGAGGAGGCAGATGGGATATATATTGGCCACATTGGACATATTGGACATTGGATAATATTTTCTTCGAGTGTAGAAGTGCTATGAAGATGGAGTAACACTTCAATTTAAAGCCACCTCTCCTGCAATTGCTTACCACGAGTGCTACCATGAAGAGTGCAATATCAAGATGTCTGAATACATAGTTCTCAACAATGGGATCTTCTGCTGCTCTTCAATTTGCATTGGGATTTTAAGGATAAGGCCTACCAACCCCGTAAGTTTCCTATGATTTTGTGGCATATGGTTCAACTTTGGTTAGGGGGTTATAATATTTGAAATGAATATTAATTATTCAAGTCTTCAACCCTAATTATAAATTTTCTATGGATTTTAAGCTCTTTATAAAATTACTAGTGTTATTTCTAGCTTAATTTCAAATCATTGTTTTGTGCATAGAATAGCCTAGTGGGTGTTCAAATTTGCTTAAATCGATATACCGTGTCAGATTCTATTTTCCTGAGTTTGTTTTTTCATATGTAATTTAATATTACTTAACTTAGGATTTTAGTGAGCCTAATTTTTTCATTTGTTACTAGGTTAGGTTACTTGTGCTTGCTGGAAGGTAGCCTAGTATCATCGGCTTCAGTTATCTTCCTGGTCTTGGCAAATTTATTAGGTACCTAGTTCAGTTGTATGTAATGTTGTATTGGTATATTTGTACTTGATGTTGATATATTGTATATTATTCATTATTGTTTATAAAGGGAATTTAGATGAATTTTACATTAGGTTTTTGATGGAAATTTTTTCGTGGTTTGCAGAATCCATAGTTTTCAAAAACAGGCAAGAGTTGAGTGGGTTCTACCACAGGCAGTCACTAGTGATTGAGGATTCCACTTCAGCCATCAGAGTTCCATTGCTTTGCCATATCTAATATTTATTCAATATAAATAAAGAATCTAATATTTTTAATTTTAAAGTTTCTTTATCCAATATTGACATTAAAGTTATTGTTACTCTGCTCTCGCTGCTCTTGTTATAAATTTATATTCTGTTTATGTTTTTGAAATGGCGCCCAACGTGGGGCTCTGAAGGCTGTCTCAATACTGGTGGCACTTGGGTAGCTTTGTAGGAGTGGTGGTTTTTATTTGGATTATTGTTGTTATTATTGATCAGTATACCGAATACTATAACTATCTTAACTTTTTTCTTTTGTTAGGCTGCATTGACGTTTAGAATTAAATTTTTCTATAATCATGACAGACATTAGGCTTCTTGTTATGAGTCGGAAGTACATCCGCTCTCAAGTCACTAGACAATTTAATGAAAGGCATAAATTTTCGCAGTATAATAGCTCACAAAAGTTAAATCTTGTTGAAAAACTTAAGAATTTTAAGGAAGAACTTAAAGGGCTTGATAGTAAAGTCATATCTTTGAAGTGGTCAGAGAGCGAAGATGAAAATGAAATGGAAATTGAATTTAGCTCTTGTCAGGAATATAAAGATAAAATTTCTGAAATGTTGCTGCTCTTAGAGGTTAATGTTAATGGAAGCACAAGTGAAAATCTGAATGAAACTCCTCTTAGTCGTCTTAAAAGTCCAGTAGCACCTTTGCCTAAATTTAAGAGTTCTGATGATGAAAGTTTGGAATTATTCTTACAGCAGTTCGAGGAAACTACTAGAAAGTTTTCTTACACAGATTATGATAGGTTGTTGTTACTTAAACAGCAGGTTTCTGGCAAGGCTTTACTTTTGATAGACTCTTTAGAAGCAGACAAACAAGGTTATTCCCATGCAAAGGAACTCTTAAAAACAGCTTTTGCCTCGGTTCCAACTCAAAAGTTTAATGTGATGAAACAACTTCAAGAGCTGAAGTTAGGTTATGATTCAGAACCCTTTCAGTATATTAGTAATATTAGAAAATTACAAGAAGCTGTTAAGACTTTGAAAATGGATATAGATGATGTTTTGCAGTACTTTTTCCTAAGAGGAATGAATGAAACTTTCAGAAATCAGTTGATACAAATTACTAACAATTCAAAGCCCACTACAAGTGAAATTGTTGATAACTTTTTTGAAGCCAATGAACGGTATCAGAATGCAAATAAACTTGGTAAATTAAGTAAAAGTAAACTGCCTTCTGCTGAAAGGCATCAAGATAAACTAGGATTGAGTAAAAGTTCAAACTTAGCAGCAGAGGTTAATTTTAAAAGCTCCAATCCTTTTAATTCTTGCACACTTTGTAGTGATAAGGTTAATGGTGATCATCCAATCCATAAGTGCCCTAATTTCGCTACTGCTAAGGAAAAGATAGCTAGGTTGAGCATTTTGAATGGTTGCACTAAATGTGCAAGAATCGAGCATTTGGATAGCTCGTGTCATTTTAGATTTTCCAGAAAGTGTAAACATTGTCAGGGATGGCATTTCTCCTTTCTTTGCCTGTCAGATAATCATGAAAGTTCCGAGGTCAGAGATTTGGTGCGTAATCCTAAAAAAGCAGTTCCTAACCCTAAGCAAAACGAGAAAAGTAAATCAAAAGATGTTCAAAATAGTACACAGAATGGGGTAGTTTGTCCAGGTAGTTCCTTTCAGAGTAAGGGGGGCATAAATTCAATTTTACCCACATTTTCTTGTACTTTGGGCCCTAGTAAAATAAGAGGATTGAAGGATTCAGGTAGCCAAGCTAATTTCATTTCTGAGTGTGCTTTAGAAGGTCAGTGTTTCAAAGTTGTGAAAGATAATTTTGATCTTGCTGTCAATGGGTTTAATGGAGCAAAATGCTATCGTACCAAGATAGTTCAAATTTCTGTTAAGATTGGGGAGACAGCGCATAATATAGAAGCTATTTGTGTCCCAGGTATTGATATAAATTTGAATTTACCCGGCCTTGGTAAAGTTGTTAGAAGTTTTAGAAATTATGGTTATAAGCTTTTAGATGAGTTTCTTGATGAGGCTAGAGAAGACATATCAAACATTCAGTTTGTCCTGGGGGCAAATTCAGCTCATTGTCTCATGGAAAGGATGGTTAGTTTTGGTCATAGTGGTCAGTGTGTGTACTATGAAACAAGATTTGGCATTATGTTAATAGGAAACATTGAGAAATTAATTGCAAATTTGAAATTTCTCCCTAGCCTGCATGATGATACTCATTTACTTTTTGGCTTGGAAGAGAATTTAAATGAGCAAGGTAAATCACTGGATAATATTAAATTTCCTATGACTTCATGTTTCAAGTCTAGTGTTAGATGTATTGGAAGTGCAGAGGATCCTACAATCTGTATTTTAGATCATGATGGCAGGATCAGCGAGCATAAATTGCAAAAAGCTACTGATCATATTTTAGAGCGAGAATGCTCATATTATTTGCACAAAGATAGAACTGACTTAGATGGGGAGAGCACTGAACATAATAAGAAATTAGTTAGGTATTTACTTAATAATACACAAAGAGATGAAGAAGGCAGGTTGATAATGCCACTTTTATGGAATGGTCGTGTTTCTCATTTGCTGGGAAAGAACACAAATTTAGCAAAGCAAATTTTGAAATATAACCTAAAGAAATTATCGAAGAATGATGAATTTTTGAGATTAATGGATGATAACATAAAGACTCGGGTAGCTCAAAACTTAATTGAAAGGATTGATAATTTGGATAAGTTTTGTGAAGAACACCCAGAGTACAGTGTTTTGCCGCACATGGGAATATTTAAGTTAGACCGCAGTACTACTAAATGCCGAATGGTTTTTCTCTCTAATTTGTGTGAAAAACAAAGTTATGGCTCCCCCTCTATTAGCCACAATCAGGCAATGTGGGGTGGCCCTTGTATTAATCAGAAATTGTCTACTGCCTTGCTACTTTTAAGGTTTGATTCTCATTTATTGTGCTTTGATTTAAAGAAAGCTTTCCAGCAGATAGCATTAAATGAAACTGATCAAAGTAAATTATTATTCTTTTGGTTTAAAAATGTAAGTAAAGGAGATTTTACCATTATAGCATACAAGAATCTTCGTCTAAGTTTTGGGCTAAGGTGTAGCCCAACAATATTGATGATTGGTTTGTACAAAATATTGATGCTAGACACTGAAGGTGATTTGGACAACTTAAAGGAATTGAAGAAACTTATTTACTCTTTGATATACATGGATAATGGTGCGTTCACTGCAAATGATTCTGAAAGCTTACACTGGGGTTTTGATAACTTGAATAACATTTTTAATCCATATAAATTTGAATTACAACAATTCGTTACCAATGATGTTATGCTCCAAGAAAAAATAGATAAGAATTTGGATGAAGTCACTCCTGATGTAGTAAAAATATTTGGTTTAAAGTGGAACCGAATAACAGATTGTATTTCCTCTCCTAAACTTGAGCTAGACTCTAAAGCAAACACTAAGAGACTGATATTGAAAAGCATTGCTTCAAATTTTGATCCATATAATTTCAATGGACCTATTGTAAACAGAGCTCGTTTATTTATGCATGAACTTCAATTAAACTCTTCTCTAGGATGGGATACAGAATTGTCCATTGAGCAACAACGAGAATGGCGTAACATAGCCAAACAAGTTAACATGACTCCTCCAATTGAGGTACCTAGATTTGTCGGGGAGAGAAATGGGTCATATCGTTTAATTGCATTTACTGACAGCAGTAAAATAATCTATGGGACAACAATTTTTATTCAGTGCATAGAAACCAAGCAAGTCAGTTTTGTTCTAGCAAAGAATCGCTTGGTTAACAAGCAGTTAGAAAGCAAAAGTATTCCATCTCTAGAATTCCAAGGGATAGTTTTGGGAACAGAAACATTATTGGATTTGAGTAAGGATTTGGCAGGTCCTCAGTGCCCTAAACCTATTAGAATTGTAGAATCAGTACTGTATACGGATAGCATTGTTTCACTGAGCTGGATTAATTCTTATGTGAACAAATTAGATAAAATGAATAAAAGGAGTGTCTTTATCATGAATCGTTTGGATCACATTCAAAGGACCTGTGAAAATAACCCAGTTAGATTTCGTTTTGTCAGTGGTATCTTGAACCCTGCAGATTGTATAACTAGGCCTATGTCGTACAAACAGCTTTTGAAAACTAATTATTTCACTGGCCCAGAATTTTTAAGATGTGAAAGGGATGAACTGTGCAGTAATGCTGACACATTTGATATAGTTGTACCCAATCCAAATTTTAATCCATTGAATGAAAATTCCTTCTCAATTTCTGCATCTAAATTAAGTGAATCACAAGTCTTAGCAGAATCAAACCCTGAACATTTAGTCGTCCTGGACAAGTGTTCCAGTTTCTCTAAGCTTGTTAGAATTCACGAGTACGTTCTTAAATTCATTGCTTTGCTCAAAAGAAGAGCAAACTCAGTTTCTTTTAACTTTGGTGATGCATCCTCCTTTCATTTGGAAGCTACTAGACATATCATAAGGAATGATCAGAGAATCTGGTATGGTGAAGTTTTCCAGTATTTAGAAAACAGAAATAAGAGAGTAAAGGATATTCCTAATATTATTGCTCAACTTAATGTATACATGGATGATCATGGACTCTTAAGAATTAGAAGTAAGATGCCTAAATGGAGAAAAGATACTTTTGTCAACTTTCCTATTTTGCTTCACAAACACAGTAAGTTAACTCGGTTAGTAATAAAAGATTTTCATGATAAATTCTCTCATGCTGGTGTTTATTCCCTTTTGTCAGAGATGAGAAAAAAGTTTTGGATTCCACATTACTTTTCAGTAGTAAAAAAAGTCATCAAAGAATGTGTCATTTGTAAGAGATTCAAAGAGAGAACGGTTAAGGTCAATCAAAGTGCCTATCGCGATTTTAGGATTGACCCTCCCTCTATACCATTCAGGTATATTTTTATTGATCATTTTGGACCGTATAACGTTAAGCTTAATGGTAAAAAGAGCAAAGTTTGGGTTCTATGTTTAACTTGTCTCTGGTCGAGGGCAATTAATTTAAAAATTTGTTTAGATCTCACTACAAAAGAATTTTTAAGAGCTTTTCAAATGCATTCATATCAGTATGGAATCCCTCAACTAGTCTTATCAGATCTTGGATCTCAGTTGGTAGCTGGAGCTAATGTGGTCACTAATTTCCTGGGTGATCCTGAGAGTCAGGCATATTTTGAAGAAAATGGTGTAAAGTCAATTAAGTTTCAGCAGTATCCAAAGGGATGTAACAAATTAGGAGGACTTGTTGAGACTTGTGTTAAGATGAGTAAGCGTTTAATCTATGGAACATTAAGAAATAATGTGTTAGACTTCCGTGATTTTGAGTTTTTTGTAGAGCAAACCGTTCACTTAGTTAACAGGCGCCCTATTGCCTTCAAAGAAGGGTTGAGAGACAGTATCACAGATGAAGTGCCTGATGCAATTACACCAGAAATATTAATTCATGGACATGAATTGCTGTCTATTAACATTATTCCTGACTTGCAGGGCAATCCAGATGAAGATCTGAACTGGACGGCAGATGATCATGTTAGCAAAGTTTTAGACAAGTATCAAAAACTTAGAAATGTGAGGTCTCGACTTATTAACATTTATAATTCAGAATTTATAGCACACTTGGTGTCACAAGCTACAGACGAAAGGAGTAGATATAAACCAGTGACACATAAAAGAATTCAAATAGGTGATATTGTTCTGTTAAAAGAACCGCACATGAAACCTTCAAATTACCCAATGGGTATTGTTAAAAAAGTAAAATTAAATGACTTGGATGAAGTAACTGACATAGCTGTGTTTAAGGGAGCTTCTCGTGAAACTGTAAGACGGCATGTTACTTCAGTAATACTTCTCTTAAGCCCTGTGACTAACGACAGTGAAGAAAAGGCAGATATTAAAGAGGACAGTAGTACACACCAAAGAAAAAAGAGAGGCTGCTGTCATTAGTGAGGCAAGAACAAGAGATATGTTGAGAAATTAGTATGTAGTATATATTTGGGTGTTGGTAATTTTTATTTTTTCTCCTTAGAATGTTACTTAATTTTGTAACATTACCTTTACCATTCGAATTTTGACTAAATTCGAATCCCCCCTTTGGAGTGTTGAAGAATTATTTTATATACTAATTCTGTAGAAAATTTATAATATTGTGTATATGTATATTTATTTATGTTCATATTTGTTTCATCCTTGAAACCCCCCTTTTGCCATACAAAGCAAAATCAAAAAGAAATACTGGGAGTTTCAAGGATAATATGCTCAGTCCATAGATGGCTCTGCTGGCTGTATTTTAATATTTGCAGTTCCTGATTCCATCATCCTTGGGAAAAAATTTTCACCTACTGGTAATGAGGGAAGTGTGAGGAGGCAGATGGGATATATATTGGCCACATTGGACATATTGGACATTGGATAATATTTTCTTCGAGTGTAGAAGTGCTATGAAGATGGAGTAACACTTCAATTTAAAGCCACCTCTCCTGCAATTGCTTACCACGAGTGCTACCATGAAGAGTGCAATATCAAGATGTCTGAATACATAGTTCTCAACAATGGGATCTTCTGCTGCTCTTCAATTTGCATTGGGATTTTAAGGATAAGGCCTACCAACCCCGTAAGTTTCCTATGATTTTGTGGCATATGGTTCAACTTTGGTTAGGGGGTTATAATATTTGAAATGAATATTAATTATTCAAGTCTTCAACCCTAATTATAAATTTTCTATGGATTTTAAGCTCTTTATAAAATTACTAGTGTTATTTCTAGCTTAATTTCAAATCATTGTTTTGTGCATAGAATAGCCTAGTGGGTGTTCAAATTTGCTTAAATCGATATACCGTGTCAGATTCTATTTTCCTGAGTTTGTTTTTTCATATGTAATTTAATATTACTTAACTTAGGATTTTAGTGAGCCTAATTTTTTCATTTGTTACTAGGTTAGGTTACTTGTGCTTGCTGGAAGGTAGCCTAGTATCATCGGCTTCAGTTATCTTCCTGGTCTTGGCAAATTTATTAGGTACCTAGTTCAGTTGTATGTAATGTTGTATTGGTATATTTGTACTTGATGTTGATATATTGTATATTATTCATTATTGTTTATAAAGGGAATTTAGATGAATTTTACATTAGGTTTTTGATGGAAATTTTTTCGTGGTTTGCAGAATCCATAGTTTTCAAAAACAGGCAAGAGTTGAGTGGGTTCTACCACAGGCAGTCACTAGTGATTGAGGATTCCACTTCAGCCATCAGAGTTCCATTGCTTTGCCATATCTAATATTTATTCAATATAAATAAAGAATCTAATATTTTTAATTTTAAAGTTTCTTTATCCAATATTGACATTAAAGTTATTGTTACTCTGCTCTCGCTGCTCTTGTTATAAATTTATATTCTGTTTGTTTTTGAAAACATATATATAACATATTTATATATATATATATATATATATATATATATATATACATATATATATTATTTATATATATACATATATATATGTGAGAATTTTTTTCACATTTACACGTGTTTTTCATATTAAAATAAGCCATATGTTTTAATACCCTAATGTCTGGATTCTCTATCATACCTCGGGATTAGAGACCCAAGTAGGAACCTACTTAAAGACCGGCTAAATGTTTATGTACACATACGCACATACAAAGATTTAACCCTTCCCACCACCTCCCCTTTTCTTAACTACAGCATGGCACTTTCGGCAATTTCTGGGAGATTGTAGTTTCCGAGCGTACCCTCAGGGAAACCCATCTTCCCTACCCGAAGGACAGGAAGAGACCAAGTAGTCATACGTTTGGCAATGCACCTTGGCGTGACAGGAAATATATATATATATATATATATATATATATAGTTTTTTTTTATTATATAAGGGATTCACAGTTGAGCTAATTATTATACGACAATCAATTTTGCATTTATGGAATAAGTTTTAGGAACCAACTGGAGCTCTGCTTAAGCCCAAACAATTTCAGTGATTACGTTTCGTGCCGAGATGGAAACCCATGTTCACACAAATTCGCAGGCAGTTATAAAGCTAAATATCAGCTTATATCAAACAGAAGAAATTATTTGATCTAAAATATTTTCTTTACCAATCTGAACTAAGTCCATTTGCCAAGGCACTTCCCCCAATTTTTGTGGGTAGCCGACATCTCTTCGCTCCTCCCAGCCTGACGCGGGATTCAGCCAAGACTGGCTGGTACTGCTAGGGTGCCACAGGCCACCCTCCCCGGTTATCCACCACATATGAAGTTTCATACGCTGAATCCCCTACTACTACTACCTCAGCGGTCATCCAAGGCGAACGGAGGAAGCAGCAGTTCCTACTAGAACTGCGTAGCAATCGCTCGCCATTTATTCCTATTTCTAGCACGTTCTCTTGCCTCTCTCCCATCTATCCTCATATAAACCAGAGCTTTCTTCACTATTAGATACTATCACTAAAAAAAAACTCAAGCGAGTCATGAAAAAATGTACATTCAAAATCAAATAAAGTTGTTACATTCATTGACATTGCATTAACACATCCCGTAATATATAAAAATATTCCAAGAAATGGATGTGAACGCACGGAGCATCAATCCCATCTTCGTGACCTAAACAATAGCAATAAACAACCCGTTTTTCCTAAGGATATTCTCTACTTCTCCTAAATCTATGCGACACTGTGGGAAATGTTATCCAGCAGCACCTTGTTATGTAGGCCTAAATAATCCTACTGGGACAATTCTACTATATGGTTATGGCGAAGGCTGTTCCTACTTTCTGTTTGGTATGGGATGTCTTACTTATGTTTTTACTCCTGCCAATCTTCGTATTTCAAAACCGGTATGTTATTCTTCATCTTCAAGTGATATACTGTAGATACAGTATTATAACCACTCGCAAACCTGCACCCACATACACACAGAGACAGATTCATATATACATATATACATAATTATTTATACACACACACACATTATATATATATATATATATATATATATATATATATATATATATACATACGTATATATGTGTGTTTGTGTATATAAATGTCAAACAGCTCTACTAGTAGGAGGTGGTTCCAAAGAAAAAACAAGGCAAAAGAGACTGCCGTTTTCCCATCAACTATACGAAGAAATCTCATCAGCCTCCCATTCAAGTAGATAGTGATCACAAAATAGCCAACAAAACTGCTTACCAAATTGGCATTTGTTCGAGTAATTCAGGCATTATCACAGGAGTCACTTCACGTCTTAAAGGCCGGTTTACACGGGATAGTTCACTAGCGCCAGTAACTAGCGGCAAGAGAACTTTCCAGGATAGTAAACGTTTGAACGAGGAAAGTTTGCCTTTGCACGGGGATAGTTTGCTGACGCCAATAAACTATCCCCGTGAGAACAGGCTTTTAGTGCTTTATGATTCTGGACCATAAAGTTAACAGAAGATGGTTCGTTCTGAAAAGGTTTTAAGTAATATTTCCTCTTTTTCATAAAAACACAATAAATAGTAATTATGATAGCAACAATGCACGTGCGTGTGTGCATATCTATTTAAATATTCAGCTGTCATTTTTGACGGATCGAGTGCACTAGTTCAAAATATTATTACTAGAATTGTCAGAATAAAGGCAATAATAACAATAAATTCAAATCATAAATGTCAATTCAAGTATTGAGTATATATACTATTGCTATATACATAAATTTATATACTCAGGTACAAACTATAATCATTTATGCTGAAATTCCTTCTTTTGCAATGTTTTCCCCAACTGTTATAATATTACACTAATTATTCACCTTACAACCATTAGATTAATTAAACGGTCAAGTCACTTTAATCCGGGATCGGCCAATAGTATTTTCAACCAATGCCATTAATTCACCCTTAATAGTCTGTTGGACAAGAGTTCGAGACCCGCTTAAGCTCGATAGTTTCTTGCAGTTTCTGCAACCTCACTATTCTTGTGAGCTAAGTACAGGGGGTTTGGAAAAGCCTATAGGTCTACCTGCTGAGTCATAAGCAGTCATTGCTTGGCCCTCCCTGGTCCTAGCAAAGGTAGAGGGGGGGGGGGGGGGAGGGGGGGAGGGGGGCTTGGGCGCAAATTATATGGACTGAATGTATGATCCGTCTCTAGGGTATTGTCACTGTCCCTTGTCTCTCCCATTCATGAGTGACCTTTAAACCCTTAGGGACAAAACTAAAGCATTGAGATTCTAAGAAGGACCTGATACAAATATTGATTTGCATAAAAACTACATAAATGAAAATTCTAGCAACACACACACACTTATATATATATATAACTATATACATATATATATATATATATATATATACATATATATATATATATATATATACATATATATATATATATATATATATATACATATATATATATATATATATATATATATACATATATATATATATATATATATATATATGTATATATATATATATATATATATATATGTATATATGTATATATATATATATATATATATGTATATATATATATATATATATATATATATATATATATATATGGGTGTGTGTGTGAACATAAAAGATATTATGGTTTCTCAGCAGGTCAACTACTTCAGTGAGAGAGAGAGAGAGAGAGAGAGAGAGAGAGAGAGAGAGAGAGAGAGAGAGAGAGAGAGAGAACCTGATTTTTATATTTCTTGAAAGGTTTTGAT
>NC_090735.1:48377390-48384890 GCF_036898095.1 Palaemon carinicauda
CTTATGTATATTATCATTAGTGGTAAGTTGATTTTACATCGTTCTATATGCATTTTGGGGGGGAACACTGGTTTTACATTTGAATCACCAAAGCGTATGATTTCATGGTAGGGTCGGCACTTTCATATCTAGTGTATGAATAGAGCTCATTATTGTTAGCAAATAAGATCTTTGCACCTCGATCAATAGCTATGTGAAAGTATTAATAATATTCAGAAACACCTACTAATATAACATGATTATGGTAAAAATCAACTGTAAAAATCAACAGATTTTTGGTAAAGGGTAAATATTTACAATAAACTTCAAAGCACATTTCTGCTCTTATGTACACTGCTTCTTTAGATTCCAAGTTTGGTTGCTAAACAACATATTGACATTGCGCAATTGAAGGGGGGAAGGAAATTTCAATAAGCTTATCTTTGAATTTTATCAAAATATAGAATACATAATAAGCTATCATATCTCCAAACTTGTCTAGAAAACCGTGGTTATACTAGTTCAGTGAAAATACAATTTAAAAAAAAAAAAAAAAAAAAAAAAGATATTTAGGAAACCACGATTACGCACTCCAGTTTTAATGCAAGTCTTATTTTTTTTTTATTACTTAAAAATAATCTTCAACAAGATTTTCACTGTCAAGAGGTTATTACAAAGCAAGGATTATAAAACAAGCTCCTTTGTGTGCTGAAGAGTTGAAGAGGTTGCATTTCCGGTAGGAAAATAACTTTAAATTGTTTTGTTAAATATATATCCATTAGTTAAACTTGTGATATTGATATCGTTGGGTGTCAGTTTGTCAAAGAATATATAAATGATTACGCACTATCCATAAGGTGATTTCTTTGTTGAACTGCATTGTGCTCTCAATCTTCTTCTATTACTTGGCCTTCAGCTTTTCGCATTTCAGTATAGGATTGCTGTTTCTAGTCAGACTTTTTCATCCTCCTCTGTCCTGTATATCTTGTTCTCTTAGACCATTTTCCTTTATGTCATTCAATAATTTATCCTTCCACCTGAACTTTCGCCTTCCCTTCCGTTGGCGCTCCACCTCCCTGTTCATAACCCGTTTAGATACGTGTTCATCTTCTTTCATCATGTCAATGACCATTGCGTTCTTTATATCATTGCCTATTTGCTATTTGTGCCAAATATCCATTACCTAACTGATTTCTGTGTCCAATATTCATTGTCTAATTGTGGTTGAGCAAAGTAACCATTACATATCTGCTGTCAGTGCACATTATCTTTTATCTAACTGTTATATGTGCCAAATATCCATCACCTATTTGCTGTCTTGTGCCTAAATCCATTGTCTAATTGTTGTTTGTGCCCAATATCCATTCCCCAATTGGTGATTGAGCCCAAAACCCATCGTCTAGCTGCTTTCTGTGCCCAGTATCATCATCTAATTGCTGTCTGCGCTCAATGGCTACTACCTAACTACTGTCTGCGCCCAATATCCATCACCTAATTGGTAACTGTGCCAAATATTCACTGTCCAACTGTTTTTTGAGTTCAATATCGATTGCCCAATTGCTACCGATGCGCTGTATCCATTGTTTAACTGCTCTCTTTGCTCAATATCCATTTCCAATTGTTTTCTGTGCTAATTATTTATTACCTAAATGCTGTCTGTCATATATTCATTGACTAACTGCGATTCAATACAAATATCAATTGTCTAAATGCGATATGTTGTTATTATCCATTGACTGACTTCAATTATTGTAATTGCGAATGTACTATCTGATATGAATATCCATTGTCAATCTTTACTATGTGCTCAGTGACAAATTGACAATGTATTTTTTATTTTCTTCACTTTATTTTGCTCTGTTAAAATGCAACTTAGGTTGTTTTTTTCGCTTGAATCAATAAGATAGTCTTTAAATCTCCAGAAAATGCGAAATAAAACTTTACAGGACATCACGGTCCAGTCAGCGGTGACACAAGCAGCACTAGACTTTGTCGTTAGATGACTATCACAAAACGTTAAAGAACAAGAGGGAAAGTATTGCGGCTATCAATCTCATCCCTTGAAGGTTCTGCCCTAAGATATCCAAGGGAAAATTTAGATAATTAAAACACACACACACACACACACACATATATATATTATATATATTATATATATATTATTACATATATATATACACTATATATATATATAATATATATATATATATATATATATATATATATAATATATATATATATATATATATATACACTGTATATATACATATACGACTATTAGGTAAATGGGATTTTTGTACAAGAGCGTGGGCATATTCTTTTGTCATTCGTCTATCGTTTGACGAGAGTCAAGCCTTTCTTCATATCAAAAGTACAAGTAAAACCTTTTAACCTCTTTCATCAAAGGCTCCTTCTATACTAGCGACATAATCGCCGCGACTTACTTGCTTTCGAACTGCTTTGAATTTTTGCATCTATACTGGGCGACGAAACTGCCGCGACAGCGGGCCAACAAACAATTTTATCGTACGTCTGCCAACGTTAGCATATCTATGAAATACAGCTTCTCCCCACCCCTTCTTCAACTTGCCTCAACCAAATGATTGAGCATCATATGGCTTGAAGGCTGCATGGGCATTTTCAGTGATCCTTTAGGGCTGCCAAAAAATATTGTGCTACCTTTAGGCTGTAAAAGAAATATTTTTATCGCAGGCAACTGAGTGTGCGAATTTTAATCACCCTCCTCTAGTACAGCAGTAGCAGTTATCAACATTGCCAGCAGCAGCAGCAGAAGTAACAATAACAGCATCAAAGCCACACCGCGGCAAAGTCTCCTAGTATAGAAGGGCCAAAGGCATCATCAGAAGATTTCTCTTTTAAAAAGATAAACTTAAAGAAGTTTGTATTCAGCAGTTTCCCCATAACGATTATCGGCGTATCTAACTTATTATCAGAACTTTTTACATAACCGCTCTCTCTCTCTCTCTCTCTCTCTCTCTCTCTCTCTCTCTCTCTCTCTCTCTCTCTCTCTCTCTCTCTCTCCTTCTTTCTCTCTCCTCTCTCTCACTATCCTCTCTCTCTCTCCGAGTTACTACCAAGAAGGTATCCCATTCCCTGTAATGATTTCCTACCTAACATCAAAAAATTGTTTTGTAATAATTGGCAACAACACTGGGATAGCCTAGATGGCAATAAAATGAGAGAAGTAACAAATGTCATATCTCCTTGGAGGTATAACATGATGCCCCGAAAGTGGGAGACGTCTCTTTGTCGTCTCCGCGTTGGTCACACTCGGTTGACACACGCGTTTCTGCTGAAGGGCCAACACCAACCGTATTGCGACGACTGTTTAGTACCTTTAGCAGTGAAGGCATTTGTTGACCGAATGCCCCAATTGTAATAACTTAAAATAGATATATGTTTGAGGCTCGAGGTGAGGATGGCAGGTTCATCCTTGCCAAGATTCTTAGACATGATGTGTCCTACTGTACGAGCGGCATTTTCAGATTTATTTCAGAAGCAGGTCTTCTGAAAACTATTTAACTTCTATAATGGTATCTTAACTTTTATGTTTTTAATTGAATATTCTTTTATTTTTTATATAAGGTGAATATCGGCGTCAATGACCTTAGATGTCAGGATACCAAAAAACTTTAAATCTATCAATCAACACTTTTCTTTTTAGAGAAAGTGGCATTTTACGTATCATGATATGATTTTATTTGCCAAAGACCCTCCATCCCATGCTTATCCCCCTTTTTTTCGTTCTTATGTCTTGGGGAAACATTTCCTGTCAGTCTTAAGAAGATATATTCATTAACAAACTCTAGAGGTTTTTCTATAACCCTTATTTCTTGTCTCTCTGCATTTTCTTTAAACATTATCTTAGCTTTACTCATATTAATTTTCAGTCCTTCATTCTGTT
This sequence comes from Palaemon carinicauda, assembly GCF_036898095.1. Taxonomy (NCBI): domain Eukaryota; kingdom Metazoa; phylum Arthropoda; class Malacostraca; order Decapoda; family Palaemonidae; genus Palaemon; species Palaemon carinicauda. Next base: position 48,381,295 of record NC_090735.1, read on the forward strand.
TTCTCTATTTGAGACTTCTATCATTTTTCCAATTCCTCCTATGATGTACTAAACAGAACTGTCATCTGCAAATCTTAAGTTTTTAAGGTATTCCCCATTAATGTTAATGCCTACATTTTCCCAATCCAAGTTCTTAAAATTTTTTAGGAACGGTGCAGAAAATTTAAGGGAGATAGGGTCTCCCTGTCTAATTACTTTCTCAATCGGAATTTTCTCATTATCTTTATGTAGTTTTAGGATTGCTATACTTCCCGTATAGATATCATCAAGTGTTCTAACATAAGATTCATCTATTCTTTGTCTTTGAAGGGCTTTCATTACTGCTGAAGTTTTGACAAAATCAAAAGCTTTATCATAGTTTATAAATGCTATATTTAGTGGTTTGTCATAATCTGTTAATTTTTTCATTATCTGGTTAATTAGCCTACATGGATATAGTCAGTAGTTGAATACCCGCTTCTAAAGCTTGCCTGCTCTCTTGATTGATTGAAGTGTTGCTGTCTTTCTATTCGGGCTAATATAATCTTTGTCGATATTTTATATATTACTGAGAGTCGACTTATTGGGCTGTAATTTTTCAGGTCTTTTGTGTCTCCCTTTTGGTAAATTAGTATAGTGATAAAGTTTTTTTCAATCTGTTGGTATAGAGAATTCTTGCAGGCCTTTTGTTTTATCTCTCTCTCTCTCTCTCTCTCTCTCTCTCTCTCTCTCTCTCTCTCTCTCTCTCTCTCTCTCTGTATATATATATATATATATATATATATATATATATATATTTATATATATATATATATATATATACATATATATATATATATATATATATATATATATTTATATATATATATATATATATATATATATATATATACATATATATATATATATATATATATATATATATATATATATATATATTATGCATATACGTGTGTGTCTGTCTGTACAGTATATATAGAAGAAACAAAAAAATTAATTGATAACTATGTTGATCTATGTATGAATTTGAAGTAAATTAATTAGATAGAAATACAATATTATTGAAATAATCAAATAAATATAGCTTTTTGCATATGACATTTGATTTTGCTATACAAAAAGAAAATTATAATGAACTCAAAGTGTTGAATTTCACGTTTATTATATTTTTTCTTGTTTTATTTCAAAATAATCGCAAATCTCGAGTGATTGTCTGTAGACCAAGAATTGTAGGTTGTTTTACTAACAGAGGATTTGATAAATATCAATTCCTTTTTTAGCTTTGATTGATTTATTTTCTGTGAGAATATATCTGGGGATTAGAGTGAAGCCAAACAAAGAATAAGAGATTATCCAGCTTCACTCATCCGGAAGCTTATAACCTTTGTGATTTTAATTGTTACGAGAAACCTCGACAATTCATGAGTATTTCAGATGTTAGTATGTTTGATTCTTCACGTATAGACAGATTAACCTTTAAAGATTTATAAATGCAATACTATTCTCTGCTGTTTCAACTATGCGGAGCTAAATCGTGTCTTTCTGTTAACTGATTCTCATTATCAAACTTTTAATTGGTATTTAACGTTTAATGTGTCAGTACGTTGGTTTAACGCTTACGGAATTTCAGAAGTTATTGCATTAGAATATTTACATGTCTTAGTTTATATTTCTATCCATTGAACTCTATTCATATAAAGTAAATGCTTTTATATTTTAAAAATTAATTAATTTTAAAGTATCTTTCGTACAGTGAATGCATGTGAACAAAAATTCTGACACACACACACACACACATATATATATATATATATATATATATATATATATATATATATATATATATATATGTATATATATATATATAATATATATATATATATATATATATATATATATATATATATAATATATATATATAATGTGTGTGTGTTTTTTAGGTATGTATGTATGTATGTATGTATATATATATATGTATATATATGTATATATATATATATATATATATATTGTGTGTGTGTTTTTTAGGTATGTAGGTATGTATATATATATATATATATATATATATATATATATACTGTATATATATAATTAAAGGGAAGGTCACTGATATATGGAAAATGGTATGTAAACATGACCTAGTTCCTGGGAAATATTGTAATAATTGTTGTACCTTTATTTATTGTTTGAAAAGTGAATACCTCATTAGCCATATGAAACAATGTGTAGGTCTCGATAAATCCGCGTGTCATGTTAACACATTTTGAATATCTGATCAGACGTCAATATCAAACCTCTATTTTTCACATTTTGTTGGGAAAAGTTCCAAATTCAATGGCTGAATAGCAATTAATCAGAATGGATTTTCCTCAATTATCGTCGTTTTTGGTAGTATATATATATATATATATATATATATATATATATATATATATATATATATATATATATATATATATACACCCACAAACATCCATACATACATGCGTACCTACAAATGTGTCTGAGTGGGGATACCTTAACGTAGTGAATGAGTTTGTGTACTAGTCAGGGCTACCCATACTAGGTTGGTTTGCTGTGAGCGAGCAGACTAAAGTTTCCCACTATCGCTAATCCTCAGTGGCCAGCTTAGTGATGAAAAGGGTCAAATCCCAGACATGGCTGAAGACGTGTCTGAGGACTTTGTCCTTCAGTGGACGAGAAACGGATGCATTTGGATATATATATATATATATATATATATATATATATATATATATATATATATAGATATATATTTATAAATATATATTGTATAAACTATTATTATTTATATATATGTCAGTCTTATCTATGCGTTAAATTTTATCCATTTATATTTTGTACATGTGAGTGTTTCATTCTGATGTAGCCTGTTTTGCTTCTTAATGAATTTAGAAAATTATTTCAAAACAATTTTATCTTTATGGTTATTATTATCACTACCTCTAGTAGTAGTGTAATTATATATTGCACTATTGAATATGGGTCGTCTTTTCTTTTAAGGTTTATGAAATGACGTTATTGTTAAAAACGAAAAGGTTGTACAACGAAAGGTAGTCATGAATCATTTTGTCAACGATGATTCTAACTTCCTTCTTTTTTGTAGTTTGCTCGAAAACTCAGAAAATTAAAGCCACTTATTGATAGCATGGGATAGCATTGAGAATTTGGTAAAACATGCCATTATAAATACTATATACATATCTTTACAATCAAAGGAAAAATAAGATAATTATGTATATTTCACAAGCGAAAGTTTGATAAATCTAAATAAATTTGTTTCAAGACATTGGGCTCTTAAAAAATCATAGGAGGAAATATTGAATAATAGAGTAATTTCAGGAGCTTTTAAAGAAGCAATAAAGGATCACTACTTGGGAGAACAGCTATGACAAATTTGCAGAAAGCCTGCTATAGAAACAATAAAAGAAAGAACATAGAAATAATATGGTAAAGAAGAATTTTTAGGCTTGAAAAAAAATCAAAGTTGATAATTAATCAAATGGAATTGGATAGATTGGGAAATTAGTAGATGAGGGAGTAGAAAACAGATATGATATGGTATTGATGCGTTAACGAATTATAGATGCTATTAA
>NC_090735.1:48389890-48394890 GCF_036898095.1 Palaemon carinicauda
TGACAATACCCTAAAGACAGATCATATATTCCGTACATATAATCAGCGCCCAAGTCCCTCTCTCCACCCATGCTAGGACCAGGGAGGGCCAAGCAATGACTCCTTATGACTCAGCCGGTAGACTTAGAGGCTTCTCCAAACCCCCTGTACTTAGCTCACAAGAATAGTGAGGTTGCAGAAACTGCAAGACACTATCGAGCTTAAGCGGGTCTCGAACTCTTGTCCAACAGATTGCTAAGGGTGAATTAATGACATTGGTTGAAAATACTATTTGCCGATCCCGGATTAAAGTAACTTGGCCGTTTAATTAATCTAATGGTTGTAAGGTGAATAATTAGTGTAATATTATAACAGTTGGGGAAAACATTGCAAAAGAGGGAATTTAAGCATAAATAATTATTGTTTGTACCCGAGTATGTAAATTTGTGTATATAGCAATACAGTAGTATATATACTTATTACTTAAATTTACGATTTCAATATATTTTTATTATTACCTTTATTCTGACAATTCTGGTAATACTATTTTTAACTAGTGCACTTGATCCGTCAAAATGACAGCTGAATATTTAGATTGATATGCACAAACTCACGTGTATCCCCCTCTCACCAGGGTGTGATTATTCTCTCTCCCTCCTACCTGAGCAACAAGGAGAGTTAAGCATGGTTATTATGTATATGTATATATATATATATATATATATATATATATATATATATATATATATATATATATATATATATATATATATGTATATATATATATATATTCAAACTGTTGTTCTTTATTTTATAGGGGAAATTACTCATTGTTACTATTATAATTACTATTTTTGGCGTTTTTGTGAAAAAAGGAAATATCACTTAAAACATTTTCAGAAGGAACCATCTTGCATTAACTTTATGGTCCAGAATCAAAAAGCACTAAAGGCCTGTTCTCACGGGGATAGTTTATTAGCGTCAGCAAACTGTCCTCGTTCAAATGCTTACTATCCTGGAAAGTTTACTCTCCGCTCTTTACTGGCCAGTGAACTATCCCGTGAAAACCGGCCTTAAGACGCGAAGTGACATGTGTGATAATGACTGAATTACTCGAACAAATGCCAGTTTGGTAATCGGTTTCTTTGGCTATTTTGTGATCACTATCTACTTGAATGGGAGGCTGATGAGGTTTCTTCGTATAGTTGATGTGTAAACGGTAGTCTCTTTTGCCTTGTTTTTTCTTTGGAACCACCTCTTACTACTAAAGCTTTTTGATCTTAGTATACACAAACACACACACACACACACACACACACACATATATATATATATATATATATATATATATATATATATATAAACACACATATATATAAACACATATATGTGTATATATAATTATGTATATATGGCCTTGGACATAACCATAAAGTAGAATTGTCCCAGGAGGATTATTTAGGCCTACATTACAAGGTGCTGCGGGATAACAATTCCCTCAGTGTCGCGTTAATTTAGTAGAAACAGAGAATATCATTAGGAAAAACTGGTTGTTTATTGCTACTCTTTAAGTCTCCAAGATGGGAATGATGTTCCGTGTGTTAACATCCATTGTTTGGAATATGTTTATATATTACGGGATGTGCTAATGCATGTCAATGAATGTAACAACTTTATTCGATTTTGAAGTTATATTTTTTCATGACTCGCTTGAGTTTTTTTTATAGTGATATTATTTAATGGCGTGAAGAAAGCTCTGGGTGATAGGAGGATAGATGTGAGAGAGGCAAGGAAGCATGCTCGAAATAGGAATGAAAGGTGAGTGATTGTGACACAGTTCCGGTAGGCCCTGCTGCTTCCTCCGTTCGCCTTGGAAAGGGAGTCAGCATATGAAGCTTCGGTTGAGGTGGAAAATGAGGAAAGGTGGGCTCTGGCACCCTAGAAGTACCAACCAAACTCTGCTGAATCCCTCGTCAGGCTGGGAGCAGCGAAGAGATGTCGGCTAACCCCCAAAATTGGGGAAAGTGCCTTGGTAAATAGATAGACATAGTTCAGATTGGTAAGAAAAACATTTTAAATCAAATAATTTCTTCTGCTTGATATATATATATATATATATATATATATATATATATATATATATATATATATATATATTTCCTGTCACGCCGAGGTGCATAACTATCTAAACATGTAGCCGTCATTTAGGATGGGTTGCGTACAATAGTGTATAATATATATATATATATATATATATATATATATATATATATTATATATATATATACATGTATATATATATATATATATATATATATATATATATATATATATATATATATATATATATATACCTATTCAAATAAGCCACATATTTTAATACCTTAATGTCTGGATTCTTTCTTATACCTCACCATCAGAGACCCAAAGGGGAACCACCGAAAGACAATTGCTTCTGGTCGGCAGGTCTTTAATTTGGTTCCCACTTAGGGCTCTGATCCCGAGGTATAAGAGAGAATCCAGACAGTAAGGTATTAAAATATATCCCTTATTTGAATATGAAAAACACGTCTAAATGTGAGAAAATTTATCCTTCATATATATATATATATATATATATATATATATATATTTATACATGTATATATATATACATACATACATGTATATATATATACATACATATATATATATATATATATATATATATATATATATACATTATATATATATATATTTATTCATACTTGTATATATACATACATATATATATATATATATATATATATATATATATATATATATATATATAAATATATATACATATATATATATACACAGTGTATATATATATATATATATATATATATATATATATATATTACTTCTAAAAGCCACTATCCATCAGAGAGCCTCAACGGGATTCGGTAACTTTCATCCCTGTCTAAAACCGGTGTTAATTTTGTAGAAAACTGAATCACAGAGAGGATCCCATTCAGCCTTCTATGTTCCTGCCATTGCACGCGACCAAAAGTTTATTTTTCCTTTCAGAAAACTGATCGTAAATTTCAATTAGTAAACCTTTTGTTCTTGTTTCCCAAATCCATAAAAGCTCTTCTGATTGCTTCGCCAATTAACACTGATGGATTGTTACTTAGTGTTAACCATATGAATAACATAAAAGTACCCTTGCCCCTTCGTGTTTTGATTTTTGTGTCTTTAGCAGTAAGCGTTAAGCTGAGGTTTTAATGATAAATGGTATTCGTATACTGTTTTGTACAGAAAAATTAAGATCACATATTATTATTATTATTATTATTATTACTAGCCTAGTTGATAAGCAGGATGCCCAAGGGCTCTAAGAGGGAAAATAGCCTAGTGAGGAAAGAAAATAAGGTAATAAATAAACGATATAAGATGTAATGAACGATTGATATAAAATATTTCAAAATTATTTATTCCATGTAAGTTTAGTTAATCATGGATTTAGGTGTATTTTTAAACGAATTATATGTTCTTTAGACTGCAAAAGATATATTGTTTATTTAAGGATTCTTTCATCTCTGATTCATCAGTGGTGAAATTTAGCGAAAAGCAGATGATGTCTGGAGAATATTTTATGGGTTAAATGTAAAGTACCAGTAGAATCCAAATTAAGAATACTATTTTTTTTTTTTTAAGTATGTGGTGCTATGAAGATAACTTTTAAATATGTGTTATTATGCAGATACCTTTTAAGCATGTGTTGTTATGAAGATAGTTTTTAAATATGTTAATATGAAGATATCTTGTAAGTATGTGTTATTATGAAGATAACTTTTAAGTATTTTTTTCATGAAGATACATATTAGTTATATGTATTATGAAGATAACTTTTAAGTATTTGTTATTTTGAAGAACCATTTCCTTCGAACTTATAAATGGGATTCCAGTGTCAAGATGTATTTGTAAGTGTTGAATCGAAGATAATTGTAGGTTTTAAAAGATTTAAACAGCTTTATTATAATTAGACTTGAATAAGTGTCATTAGTGGCAAGAAAATCTCAATAGTATTTTATAATTCACTTATTATATTCACCTATATTATTTAATTTAAGATTTATAAAGAATTTCGATGATGAATTGTGGCATTGTAAAGATTTCCACGACGCCATAAAGAAAATTTATTGCAATATTGTAACATAAATTTACACTTTCAATATACGATGTATTTTTACATTATTAATGCTGACAATTTTATGACCTTTTGCTTTCGCTCTCTCTCTCTCTCTCTCTCTCTCTCTCTCTCTCTCTCTCTCTCTCTCTCTCTCTCTCTCTCTCTCTCTACGTGTCACTCATATTATAAAACTGATATTGTGTCATACAATTAATACTGCGTCTCTCGTCAAATTGTTCGTATCTTTACAAGTAATTTAAGCAACTCCTTTGGCTTCATTTATCGGTAGTTGCGACGCCAGTTAACTTACCATTACTCAATCAGTCACCAGACTCTTTGCATAATATCTTGCTTAATCATACCCCGAAATCTCTCAAATGCTTGACATTTACGCTGTCTGATGATTAACGATCTTGGAGCAGACATTTTTATGGTTGATTTAATAGAGTGAAGATAAGAAAATGAGGTTTCGTATTTATTGTTTGGTTGGAATCTGGAGGTCCGTATCAGGATTCTTACACGCTTTCTGATCACTTACCATTTTTTGGATCGGGCGTAAGGTTATATTAATCTAAAATATAGATTAATATAACCTTACGTATAGATTCTATACCAATCAACCATTCGAAGAAAATCTGTCAAATAAGAAGAGTAAGATAAAACAAAAATTCTGTCGGATTTCCATTTTTATGTCTAACTTAAAAAAAGGGGGACATTAGAATTATTATTTTCCTGAATAGATTTATCATTTTGCTTTCCAGTTACTCTGTTTTATCTGAATCATTAAACAAGGATATAGAGAACCACACACTAAAGAGTAAAATAGCTCTTCAAATACGCTTGACTGTTTCGCATTGCGATTTTT
>NC_090735.1:48409890-48467390 GCF_036898095.1 Palaemon carinicauda
GCATCCATTCTGTTTTCTTCTAGTGCTGTACCCGACCCGGCTGCCGGCCTCATAGGCCGGCAGCCGGGCAGTCGTAGTCCTCTGGTTCTTTTGCTGCCGGCTGGCATCGGTTGTTTACCTTTGCCGGCCGGCTAATGTCAGCCCTTGTCTGCCGGTCGCTAGGAGCAGTGGCCGGCAGCCGGGTGCTACCTTGTGTAGCCGACATTGGCTGTTGCCGGCCGGCACAGGCATTTGAACCAGCGTTCTGCTGCCTTATAGCTGTTAAGTAGTATACTTTAAAGCTAGTTATGGTGTGTGCCAGCCGGCACATAACCTCCTATACTGTACCAGTATTCTTCAGTATAACATATACTGTAAGAGGAAAACTATAGTATAAGTTTTGGTACAGCACTGTGTGTTCTAACACTTTTGTGTTGTCTTGCACAGCCCTTTGCTGTTGCCTTACAGATAAGAAAGTGAGTTATTTCTTGTCTATTATCCAGGATTTTAAAATCATTGCTTAGGTGTGAGCTCCACCTGTTTCCTCTGGAAACTTGGCATTGGTTATTCTAGAAGAGATTAACCATTCGATTTTATTATCTCGAAGGCTGCAGCAATTGGTTTTGAGGGAAACACAAGTGTGTGTCTTTCCTTTCTGAATTGTTATGCTAAACTGTGCATATCCAGTGATACATAGTTCACTTGATACTCATGGAAATTTTCTTCTCTATGCAGGAGGTATGTCCGAAGTGCGGAAGTGCTTTCTGCAACGTCCGCAGTAAGAACCTCTGCGGACATGGATTATGTAGGAGACACGCAGCATGCGCTGTCTCCAAAGGTGAGCTCTGGTATTGGGACCCCCAGGTATGTACCGTGTGCTCTAACCTGATTACTGAAGCTTTTGATTCCCCTAGGACAGCGGAATCAAGGGATATAGCAAGGGGGAAGCTTCGCACCTGGGTAAGGGGCTTCCAGAAGAACACCTCTGGACCTTATCTTCCAAGTGAGAAGATGAGGGCTTACCTTTTCCCTAGGGCATCAGCTGATGCAGTGATTCCCCAGCCTCAAGAGGAGATCCCCCTAGTTCAGATCCAGGTGGATGCTGAAGTGGCGGTCGCCGTGCAAGACATCCAGTTGGGCGACAGGATGTCAGACGTGTCCAAGCGTCTGGAGGAAGACCTCCTGGCAGGAGGCCAGGATGAAGATCAAGCCCCAGACATCGTAGAGGAAGAAGCCAACGAGGTGTCGGCTGCTCCGGTTCTGATCCCTGAACCTATTCCCTCAACATCGTCCGCTCTCCCAGTAGAGCTGGGACAGGCCCTCTCCTCCATTGTTGGAATGATCCAACAAATGCAGAAGGAGAATCAGGAGAAGGCGGCTGCAATGGAACTGCGGATGCAGGAGCTTGCAGCATCACGTGGGCCCCAGAAAAGGCTCAATGTGAAAGACCTTCCCTTGTGCTCAGATGCTAACCCGTGGAGATATGCCGAGCACATGCCGATGACGACTGGAAAGATTGTCATGTCGGATAAGCTGGGTTCAGTTCCCCTTGAGGAAGTGGAATTCTGGCCCAGCAATGGGTCATATCCGGACTGTTATGTCCGGTTGAGGAAGGAACCAGCTTCAAAGGAGAAGACAGAGCCGAAGGAGGTCAATAGTGATGGACCATGCTAAGGCTCAAGCTTTGCTTTCATCTTCGATGAAAGAGAGGGGCTTCACAAACTCAAAAGTTACTGCATTGAGTAAGAAGCTCCCTTCCTTTGTGTCCTCTCCTGCTAGAGCCTTCCCCTTTGTGCAGAAAGGGTTTGCTGCTGTATTAAAAGCAGTCGAGGCTGGGAAGCCTTGCCCCTCCCTGGAGGAGTGTAAACCCTTGTCGCTGGCCCTACCCATGGACCACAAGGACTGGAAGGACATCCATCTTACCTTCTCAGTCGGGAAGTTGGAGGCTGATATTGCCGGACGTCAGTTCGGTGGGAACCTCCCTAAGCTGTCTGACTTTCTTTTGTGGAGAGAGCTCGAGACAAAAGAAAGACTGGCTGCCTCAATGTCTCTTCAGACCACTCTTGAGACGATGGCAAGTGACCCCAAGGTCCATGAAATGTTCATGGTATTGGCCAAGATTCATCTGGCCACAGTGACGAAGGATCTTTACACCTTCGTCAGGGCGAGGAGAGCTTGTAGGGAGTCCGTGTTCACCTCGGCTACGGTGAGGCACGAGCCAAGGAAACTAATCTCCTCCAACATTTGGGGCAAAGACCTTTTCCCTAGCGAGTTGGTCAAAGAAGTTGTGGATAAGGCCGCCATGGAGAATAGAAATCTTCTCCAAAAGTGGGGCCTGTCTATCAAGAGAAAGTCTTCCCCGGATGAGGGTCCCCAACCGAAGAAGAAGACTAAAAGGCCTAGGCTACCGTCTCGGCCAGCCAAGCCAGTTGAACAGTAACAGCAACAGCAGTTGCCGAAGCCTTCAGTGCCCCAGATGGTGGCACAAACCCCGACCACTTTCCAGTGGGTACCCCAGGCCGTGTCGACACAGTCCACGGTGTTCACCCCAACGTTCGAAGGGCAGTCTACTTCCTTTCGAGCAAAGCCTAGAGGAGCAGTCAGAGGCTCGTCTAGGCGCCCCTCAAGGGGAAGGGGATTCAGGGGCGGTCGCGGTCGGGGAGGCAAGACCTCAGGACGGCAGTCCAAGTGAGATGATGCCGGTAGGAGGTAGACTTCAGAATTTTCGGGATCGGTGGACCTTCGATCTCTGGGCCCACAGCCTACTCAAGAACGGACTGGGCTGGAGCTGGTACAGCACTCCACCCCCGTGCCCTCGGTTTTTTTCCAACACTCCACCCCCGTTCTGGAGGAGTACGTTCAAGAACTGTTGGAGAAAAATGTGATCCGAAGGGTGAAGTCCATCAAATTCCAAGGGAGGCTGTTTTGTGTTCCTAAGAAAGACTCGGAAAAGCTCAGAGTCATTCTGGACTTGTCGCCACTCAACAAGTTCATAGTGAATTGCAAATTCAAGATGCTAACACTGCAACACATAAGGACCTTACTGCCCAAGAGGGCATATTCCGTCTCCACAGACTTGTCAGACGCCTATTGGCACGTTCCAATTAACCGTCGACTCTCCCCCTACCTAGGGTTCAAGCTACAACGAAGACTATACGCCTTCAGAGCCATGCCATTCGGGCTAAATATAGCCCCAAGGATTTTCACGAAGCTTGAGAGCGTAGCTCTCAAACAATTACGCCTAAAGGGAATTCAGGTAGTAGCCTACCTGGACGACTGGCTGGTGTGGGCAGCATCCGAGACAGAATGCTTGCAAGCTTCCAGTCAAGTGATCCAGTTCCTAGAGTATCTAGGCTTCAAGATCAACAGAAAAAAGTCTCGACTTTCTCCATCTCAAAAGTTCCAGTGGCTGGGAATCCACTGGGACTTAATGTCACATCGTTTCTCCATCCCGGCGAAGAAAAGGAAGGAGATAGCGGGTTCTGTCAAGAGACTTCTAGATTCCGAAAGGATATCAAGACGCGAACAGGAGAGGGTACTGGGCTCTCTCCAGTTTGCTTCGGTGACAGACCCAGTGCTAAGAGCACAGCTAAAGGATGCAACCGGAGTTTGGAGAAGTTATGCATCATACGCGCGAAGAGATCTGAGAAGACCAGTTCCGCTTCAGCTACGTACTCTTCTCAGGCCTTGGTCCCAAGCTAGACATCTAAAGAAGTCGGTTCTTCTTCAGCCACCTCCCCCGTCGGTGACGATTCACTCAGACACCTCGAAGGAGGGACGGGGAGGTCACTCATCAGAAAAAAGTCCAGGGGACTTGGTCCAAGCTATTCAAGACCTTTCACATAAACTTTCTAGAAGCTATGGTAGTGTTCCTTACCTTAAAGAAAGTCTCCCCGCGTCACTCGATCCACATAAGGTGGGTGATGGACAGCGAGGTAGTTGTGAGATGCTTGAATCGACAAGGATCGAGGTCACCACCTCTCAACCAGGTGATGTTGGCCATCTTCCGATTGGCGGAAAAGAAGAAGTGGTACCTGTCGGCAGTTCACCTTCAAGGAGTCCGCAATGTGACAGCGGACGCTCTATCCAGGTTCACACCGATAGAGTCGGAATGGTCCTTAGACGCAGGATCATTCTCCTTCATTCTGAACAAGTCCCAGAACTGCAGATAGACCTCTTTGCGACGAAAGACAACAAGAAGTTGCCCCTGTACGTGTCCCCGTACGAGGACCCCTTAGCGGAAGCAGTGGACGCGATGTCCCTCGACTGGAACAGATGGTCCAGGATTATCTGTTCCCTCCTCACAACCTTCTGTTGAGGGTCCTCAACAACTGAGATCCTTCAAGGGGGTAGCGGCAATAGTGACCCACAAGTGGCCGAACAGCGTGTGGTTCCCCCTGGCATTGGAACTACGACTGAAGTTTCTACCGCTACCAGATCCAGTTCTGACCCAGCGAGTCCAGAAGTCTTCTGTCTGCGCTTCATTACAGAAAACCCGGATCCTGCAGCTCATGATTTTCTCTCCCTAGCAGTGAGAAAGCGTTTCGGGATTTCGGAAGCCAGCATAGACTTCCTAGAGGAAAATAAGTGCAAATCTATTAGAAGGCAATAAAGTTCTGAAAGCCTACGCTAGGCTCAGACCTTCAGCACCTCCGAAGCCCATTTCATGGTCTTTAGACAAAGTTCTTCATTTCGCTTCTCTGTGGAGCAATGAGGAGGGTGCGTTAATGGATTTGACCCAAATAGTTATTTTCCTATTTCCACTCGCATCCGGGGCCAGGGTTAGTGAGATTGTAGCCCTCTCGAGAGAGGAAGGTCGTGTTCAGTTCCCGGATGGGGGAGAACTGAACCTGTTTCCGGATCCTTTGTTTCTCACCAAGAATGAGTTACCCACCAACAGGTGGGGTCCCTGGAGAATCTGCCCTCTGAAAGGAGATGCATCTCTATGTCCAGTAGAATGCCTAAAGGTCTATCTTCATAGAACTTCAGACTTCTAGGGTGGTCAACTATTCAGGGGAGAAACATCAGGCTCAAATTTATCACTGAATCAACTCAGGGCGAAAATCGCATATTTTATTCGCAGAGCGGATCCTGACAGTACACCCGCAGGTCACGATCCGAGGAAAGTTGCTTCATCCTTAAATTTCCTTAATTGTATGGATTTTGAACATTTCCGCTCATACACTGGCTGGAAGTCTTCCAGAGTGTTCTTTCGCCACTATGCGAAGCAAGTGGAGCAACTAAAGAGTTCTGTGGTAGCAGTGGGTTGCGTCGTTAACCCTACTGTTTAACTCTGCGAGGAACAGTGGTTTTAATTGGGACAATTAATTCCAGGGTGAGTGTGTAGTTACATTCTGTGCTACAGACTAAGTGAGGGCACTGAGGTGCCCACGTTGACTGTTCCACTTCCAAAGGTGAACCTAGCATAAGTACAGACATGTGTGCCGAGCATTTCTAACGCTAATGTAACTGATTAGTAATACAGACTTTTCTGACCTTCATACCTCGGTATGTTAAAAGTGGCACTAATGTTTTTCTTTCAGATAAACAAGATTCTGTTTACTATCAGACTTATGCTTAAAGTTTTGGTTATCCTCTTCTTATATATATATATATATATATATATATATATATATATATATATATATATATATATATATATATATATATATATATATATATATATATATATATAGAATTGTTGTTAACCTGTCTGTTTATTGTCTATCAATAAACTTGTTCTTGAGAACCTTGCGTCTCCTTCACCTGTGTCAATTTATTGATATAATTGAGCATTCATTCTATGTATATTTATCTGGGATAATTCTAATAGATTGTTCCTGTATGCAAGCTATGTTGCATTGGTTTATGCTTTCCCTTATCGGGAGGACTCCGTCCCAGAAGGGGACGGTGGCGGTTTTACAAGTTTCCTCCTATGCGGATATAAACCTTTGTTCAATACAAGTATTGTGCGGAGAACTGGTCGATATTTCATATTGACGCAGGGGTTCTTTTCAAACTATGCTTTACTTAATATAGGGTGAGACCACTATATTAGCTTGCCTGGTATTCATACATAGGTATATGTACTCTTCGAGACTTTTCCAGAGTCTAGTAGGACTCTTCCCTGTAGGGGGCAGGAAGCTCTAACATGGTTTATGGTTAGTTGAAAAGATGTATAACGGTAACATCTTAGGTCTCTAGGTCTAGTCGACCGGGAAAAATTACCTCCGGGGAGTACGGCACGTTCTGAGAATCCACAGATACAGTAATGCTCTGGTATACTTCCATCAGGACGACATGGCTTGAGCCCAAAAAACGGATTTTGAGCGAAGCGAAAAATCTATTTTTGGGTGATATGGCCATGTCGTCCTGATGGACCCGCCCTTTCCTTTCTATGAAAGGGCTGTAGGACCTCTCCCTACATACAGTATCTGTAGCACCTCGTGTACGCTACAAGGAATACAGATGGCGCCAGGATTGGCGCCAGGCACGCTTACGAAACTGGAGAATAGGGAGCATTGGGAGCGGCTCCCCCTTTTTCTTTCCCGTTTTCGTTTCTTGCCAATTGACCCCTCGATACGTAATCTCTGTTTGGGTGCAGATTGCCATGTGGCGTGTCAAGAATACGTCCTCTGATATGTCGCGATATCCCTTTCATTAGGGATATTCGCTCCAGGAGTTAAAATTCTGGTACCTTAAGGTAAATTCTCTGGGAATATCGCCATAGTTGTAATATACCCTAGGAAGCTACCCTATAGGAACTTCCATCAGGACGACATGGCCATCTCACCCAAAAATAGATTTTTCGCTTCGCTCAAAATCCGTTATATAATGTACAAGAGCGTGGGCGTTTTCGTTTGCCATTTATCTATCGTTTGACGGGAGTCAACCTTTCTTCATATCAAAAGTAGAGGTAAAACCTTTTAACCTCCTTCATCAAAGGCATCATCAGAAGATTTCTCTTTCAAAAAGATAAACTTGAAGAAGATTATTGTCAGCGGTTTTCCCTTAGAGATCATCGTTGTATTTATTTTGTTGTCAGACCTTTTTACATAATATCTCTCCCTCTCTCTCTCTTTCTCTCTCTCTCTCTCTCTCTCTCTCTCTCTCTCTCTCTCTCTCTCTCTCTCTCTCATCTATACCTTGCATATTCATATGAATACCAGAATGTTGTATGACATAATATTCTCTGGCATAATGTCTTTGGCCGTATTTAACACGGCGATTTGCATGCATATTGTCGTGCACAAAGTAATAGCAGCACTCAATGGAGAATCATGATATTCGTATAAACAAAAGTTTATATTGCAGGGAAATACGTTGTCCTTCTATAGTACAGTGAGTGCAGAACTCTTGGACTTGATAGCAGCTGTAAAACTTGTTGAAAGGTAGCAGGAACTCATGAATAGACCGCCGCATAAGAGGAGACGGTTTTAATTATCTTAGTCTCCTGTCAGTCGTTAGTCGCAATTTAAGATTTAGACTTTCTATACTATTTTCTTTTCTTGGATTTTACCTTAACTTCTTGTGAAAACTATCACCCCTATATATATTAAAGAGCAAGTGTCTGGCTCTCTATATAACGGATTTTGAGCGAAGCGAAAAATCTATTTTTGGGTAAGATGGCCATGTCGTCCTGATGGAAGTTCCTTAAAGGCAGCTTCCTAGGGTATATTGTAACTACGGCGATATTCCCAGAGAATTTACCTTAAGGTACCCAGAATTCTAACTCCTGGAGCGAGTATCCCTAAAAAAGACCTTAGGGATATCGTAAATATCAGTGGACGTATTCTTGACACGCCTCATAGCAATCTATACCCCGAATAGAGTTAACACTTCGTAGGGGTCAAATGGCAAGAAAACGAAAACGAGAAAGAAAAGGGGAGAGCCGTTCGTAAGGCCCTCTCTTCTCCCGTTTTGTAAGCGTGCCCTGCGCCGATTCTGGCGCCATCTGCATTCCTTGTAGCGAAACACGAGGTGCTACAGATACTGTATGTAGGGAGGGATCCTACGGCCCTTTCATTGAAAGGGAAGGGCGGGTCCATCAGGACGACATGGCCATCTTACCCAAAAATAGATTTTTCGCTTCGCTCAAAATCCGTTTTTTGGGCTCAAGCCATGTCGTCCTGATGGAAGTATACCAGAGCATTACTGTATCTGTGGATTCTCAAAATGTGCCGTACTCCTCGGAAATATTTCCCCCAGTCGACGCGACCTAGAGACCTAAGATGTTACCGTCATACATCTTTTCAACTAATCATAAACCATGATAGAGCTTCCTGCCCCCAACAGGGAAGAGTCTTACTAGACTCTGGGAAAGTCTCGAAGAGTACATATATCTAAGTATGAACCCCAGGCAAGCGAGTATAGTGGTCTCACCCCATACTGGGTAAAGCGAAGTTCGAAAAGAATCACTGTGTCAATATGAAATATCGACCAGTCCTCCGCTCAAAACACGTATTGGACAAAGGTTCATATCCGCTTAGGAGGAAACTCGTAAATCCGCCACCATCCCTTTATGGGATGGAGTCCTCCAGCTAAGGGGAAGCATAAACCAATGCAATATTAGCTTGCATAAGGGAACATTCTATTAGAATTATCCCCGGGTAAATATACATAGAATGAATGCTCACAGGTGAAGGAGACGCAAGGTTCTCAAGAACCAGTTTATTGACAGACAATAAACAAACAGGTTAACCACACTCATATATATATATATATATCTATATATAAGAGGAGGATAACTAAAACTTTAAGCATAAGTATGATAGTAAACAGCAACTTGTTTGTCTGAAAGAAAAAACATTGGAGCCACTTTTAAGATACCAAAGTATCAAAGTCAAAAGTCTGTTTTACTAATTAGTCACATTAGCGTTAGAAACGCTCGGCACGCATGTTTGCACTTATGCTGGGTTCACCTTTGAAAGTGGAACAGTCAACGTGGGTCACCCAGTACCCTCACATAGTATGTAGTACAACATGTGACTACATACTCACCCTGGAATTAATTGTCCCAATTAAGTTACTGTTCCTCGCAGAGTTAAACAGCAGGGTTAACGACGCAACCCACTGCCACCACAGAACCTCTTAGTTGCTGCACTTGCTTCGCATAGTGACGAAAGAACACTCTGGAAGACTTCCAGCCAGTGTACGAACGAAGATGTCCAAAATCCCTACAACTAAAGAAGTTTAAGGATGAAGCAACTTTCCTCGGATCGTGACCTGTGGGTGAACAGTCAGGATCCGCTCTGCGAATAAGATATGTGATTTTCGCCCTGAGTTATTTCAGTAATAAATTTTGAGCCTGACGTTTCTCCCCTGGCCAGATGGCCATCCTTGAAGTCTGAAGTTCTACGAAGATAGACCTTTAGGCATTCTACTGGACATAGAGATGCATCTTCTTTCAGAGGGCAGATTCTTCAGGGACCCCATCTGATGGTGGGTAACTCGTTCTTGGTGAGAAACGTAGGATCCGGAAATAGGTTCAGTTCACCCATCCAGGGACTGAACACGACCTTCCTCTCTCGAGAGGGGTATGATCTCACTAACCCTGGCCCCGGACGCGAGTGCAAAAAGGAGGATAACTTATGGGTCAAATCCTTTAACGCACACTCCTTATTGTTCAACAGTGAAGCAACATGAAGAACTTTTCTAAAGACCATGAATTGGGCTTTGGAGGTGCTAAAGGTCTGAGCCTAGCGCAGGCTTTCGGAACTTTTATAAGAGATCTCGTTAGCGAGGTCGACCTGGAAGGCATATAGAATGGATCTTGTCAAAGCAGGCCTACATGATAAAATCGTGTTAGTTACCGATCCATAACCATGGAGATGGATGAAGAAAGACAAGCAGAAGTCCGTCGTGATCTCCTGCGGAATCTTCGTCTGACAAGGGCTACCCATTCTCTCCAAGATGACTCATATTGCCTTATAAAAGGTTTGCACTTATAATCCTTTAGGAAGTCCGTGCTGGCTTTCGACATCCCGAAACACTTTCTCACCTGATTAAGGAAAGAAATCATGAGCTGCTGGGTCCGGGTTTTCTGTGATGAAGCGCAGACAATTGACTTCTGGACTCACTGGGTCAGAACTGGATCTGGTAGCGGACGAAACTCCAATCGTAGTTCCAATGCCAGAGGGAACCCCACACTGTTCGGTCATTTGTGGGCCACTACTGCCGCTACTCCCTTAAATGATCTCAGTTTGTTGAGGACCCTCAACAGAAGGTTGTAAGGAGGGAACAGATAAATCCTGAACCATCTGTTCCAGTCGAGGGACATCGCGTCCACTGCTTCCGCCAAGGGGTCCTCGTACGGGGACACATACAGGGGCAACTTCTTGTTGTCTTTCGTCGCAAAGAGGTCTAGCCGCAGTTCTGGGACTTGACTCAGAATGAAGGAGAATGGTCCTGCGTCTAGGGACCATTCCGACTCTATCGGTGTGAACCTGGATAGAGCGTCCGCTGTCACATTGCGGACTCCTTAAAGGTGAACTACTGACAGGTACCATTTCTTCTTCCCCCAAATCGGAAGATGGCCAACATCACCTGGTTGAGAGGTGGCGACCTTGATCCTTGTCGATTCAAGTATCTCACAACTCCCCCGCTGTCCAGCACCAACCTAATGTGGATCGAGCGATGCGGGGAGACTTTCTTGAAGGAAAGAAGGACTGTCATAGTCTCTCGAAAATGACTGTGAGAGGTCTTGAATAGACTGGACCAAGACCCTTGGGCCTTTTTCTGATAAGAGTGAACTCCCCATCCCTCCTTCGAGGCGTCTGGGTGACTCGTCACCGACGGGGGAGGTGGATGAAGAAGAACCGACTTCCTAAGGAGTCTGGCTTGGGACCAAGGCCTGAGAAGAGTATTTCGACGAAGCGGAACTGGTCTTCTCAGATCTCTTCGCGCATCTGATGCATAACTACTCCAATCTCCGGTTGCATCCTTTAGCTGTGCTCTTAGCACCGGGTCTGTCACCGAAGTAAACTGGAGAGACCCCAGTACACTCTCCAGTTCGCATCTGATATCCATACGGAATCTAGAAGTCTCTTGACAGAACCAGCTATCTCCTTTCTTTTCTCCGCCATGACGGAGAAAACGGTGTGACATTAGGTCCCAGTGGATTCACACCCACCGGAACTTAGAGATGGAGGAAGTTGAGACTTTTCCTGTTGATCTTGAAGCCTAGATAATCTAGGAAATGGATCACATACAGGGAAGCTTGCAAGCATTCTGTCCTGGGTGCTGCCCACCCCAGCCAAAAATCCAGGTAGGCTACTACCTGAATTCCCTTTAGGCGTAATTGACTGAGAACTACGTTCGCAAGCATCGTGAAAATCCTTGGGGCTATTTTAAGCCCGAGAGGCATGGCTTTGAAGACGTATAGTCTTCGTTGTAGCCTTAACCTTAGGTAGGAGGGGAATCGACAATAGATTGGAACGTGCCGATAGGCGTCTGACAAAACTATGGAGGCGGTAATTGCCCTCTTGGGCAGTAAGGTCCTTATGTGTTGTATTGTTAGCATCTTGAACCTGTAGTTCGCTATGAACCTGTTAAGTGGCGACAAGTCCAGAATGACTCCGAGATTTTCGAGTCTTTCTTGGGAACACAAAACAGCCTCCCTTGGAATTAGATGGACTTTACCCTTCGGATCACTTTTCCTCTAACAGTTCATGAATGAACTCCTCCAGAACGGGGGTGGAGTATCGGAAAAACGCCGAGGGTATGGGGATGGAGTGCTGTACCAGCTCCAGCCCAGTCCCTTCTTGAGTAGGCTGTGGACCCAGGGATCGAAGGTCCACCGATCCCAAAAGCGTTGGAGACTCCCTTCTACCAATATCATCTCGCTCGGACTGTTGTCCTGAGGTCTTGCCTCTCTGACCTCGACCACCCATGAAACCCCTTCTCCTTGAGGGGCGCCTAGACGAAATTCTGGCTGCTCCTCTAGGCTTGTTCGACAGGCAGTTGACTGACCTTCGAACGATGGGTTGAATGCCGGAGACTGTGTCGACACGAATTGGGGAACCCACTGAAGTGTGGTCGGGGTTTTTGCCACCAACTGGGGCACTGAGGGCATCAGCAAATGCCGTTGCTGCTGATGTCTACTTGACTTAGCTGGCCGAGAAAGTATCCTAATCCTTTTAGTCTTCCTCCAAGGTTGGGGACCCCATCCGGGGAAGAATTTCTCTTGGTAGACAGGCCCCACTCCCGGAGAAGATTTCTATCGTCCGTGGCGGCCCTATCAACCTTTTTGACCGACTCACTAGGGGAAAAGGTCTTTGTCCCAACTGTTGGAGGAGATTAGTTTCCTTGGCTCGTGCCTCATCGTAGCCCGGGCGAACTCGAATTCCCTACAGGTTCTCTTCGCCCTGACGGAGCTGTAGAGATCCTTCGTCACAGTGGCCATATGAGTCTTGATCACAACCATGAACGTTTCATGGACCTTGGGATCACTTGTCATCGTCTCAACGTGGACTGAAGAGACAAAGAGGCAGCCAGTCTTTCTTTTGTCTAGAGTTCTCTCCGCAAAAGAAAACCAGACAGCTTAGAGAGGATCTCGCCGAACCGGCATCCGACAAAATCCGCCTCCCACATCTGGACTGAGAAGGTAAGATGGACGTCCTTCCAGTCCTTGATTTGCTTACTAAATCTTCCTTTCTAAAGGCCAGCAACAAGGGTTTACACTCCACCAGTGAGGGGAAAGGCTTGCCAGCCTCGACTGTTTTCAAAACCGCCGCAAACCCTTTCAGCGAAAAAAGGGGGAAGGCTGTGGCAGGAGAGGACACAAAGGAAGGGAGCCTCTTACTCAAATACAGCTACCTTTGAGTTCATGACGCCCCTCTCTTTCATCGAAGAAGAAAGCAAGGCATGAGCCTGTCATGGTCTATCACTACGACCTCCTTAGGCTCTGTCTCTTCCTTTGAAGCTGGTACCTCCTTCCACCGGACCTTGCAGTCCGGATGTGCCCCTGCAGTTACAATGCAGCTGCCTTCCCATTCTTCTCCCTCTGCCTTTGTTGGATCAAGCCAACAATGGAGGGAGGGCCTGCTCTACTGCGAGAGCAGATGATGTTGAGGGAGCAGGTTCAAGGACCTGAACCGGAGCAGCCGACCTCTCTCGGCCTCTTCCGCTACCTTGTCCGGAGCTCGAACTTCATCCTGGCCTTCTGCCAGGAGGTCTTCCTCCAGACGTTCGGACACGTCTGGCATCCTGTCGTCCAACTGGATGCTAAGCAAGGCGACCGTGACTTCAGCATCCACGGGATCTGAATTAAGGGGACCTCCTCTTGAGGTTGGGGAATCACTGTAACAGTTGATGCCCTAGGAAAAGAAAGCCCTCATCTTCTCATTTGGAAGATAAGGTCCAGAGGTACTTTTATGAAAGCCCCTCACCCAGGTACGAAGCTTCTCCCTAGCTATATCCCTTGAATCCACCGTTGTAGGGGAGACGAAAACGGATTTTGAGCGAAGCGAAAAGAAAAACCTCAATAGATAGGTTAGTGCATATGAAACATACCTGGGGAACCCAATACCGGAGAACATCCGTGGAGATAGCGCATGCCACACGCCTCCTTCAGAACCATGTCCGCAGAAGCCCTACTGCGGACGTTGCAGAAATACATCCGCACTACGGATGGTCCTCCTGTAAAGAGAAGAAATTTCCATGAGTATCAAGTGAACTACGTATCACTGGATATGCACAGTAGCATAACAAAACGGAAAGACACATCCTTGTATTTCCCGCACACCCAATTGTTGTAGCCTTCCAATTCATAAAATCGTATAGTTAATCTATGCCAGATTAACCAATGGAAAATTTCCAAAGGAAGAAGGTGTAGCCCCCCCTAAGGAATGATTTTAAAATACCGGATAGTAGACAAGAAAGAACTCACTTTCTTATCTGTAAGGCCAACAACAACGGGTCGTGCAAGACCACAAAGAATAAGGAAAAGACACATACTTGTGAATCCCCCACAATCACCTGTGGAAGCCCACCAGCCATTAAAATCAAATGGTTAGTCTTTGCTAGAATAACCAAAGATCATATTTTCCCGAGGGAAATTAGGTGTAGCTCACACCTAAGGTAAGATTTTACCATTCTGGCTAAAGATGAAAAGAGTTCTCTTTTCATCCCTGTAAGGCAACACCAAGTGACTGCACAAGGCAACACAAGTAAGTTAGAGAAGACAGTGTTGTAACCTACTATATCATGTTCTCCCCTGGTAGAAGACATTAAACAGGGAAGAACTGATACAGTACATGAGGGTGGTGTGCCGGCCGGCTCTTGCCGGTCAGCACCCCCACCCCCTTTTCCAAAGGTAGGTCTCAAGTATGCAACTTAGGATCACCCAGACGGGGGAGAACTCCAGTTCCTATGCCTGAACCGGTCGGTAGTGGTTGCCGGTCCATAGCTACCCGGTTGGCACCCAGCTGCCGGCCATCACTCTTAGTGGCCGGCCAACCGAGTGATGTAGCAGGCCGGCCCGGCAGCGGTGAGTAAACCCTGCCGGCTGGCATCCACTCCAGGTAGCGTCCGGCTGCCGGCCGCCACTCAAAGCGGCCGGCAGGTGAGCAAGGAGACCGGCCAGCAAAGGCATAAGACCACTGCCGACCGACAGCAAGAGAACTAGCGAACACCCCCCTACCGACGGCCGGCCACTAGGCCGGCAGACGGCAAGGACAACACAAGAGAAGACAACAGAATGGGTGCCGGGCTAAGAGGCTATGTACCTCCGCGCCCGACACCCGAAAGAGTGCCGAGAGGAAGGGGAGACACTAAGTCAAGCTTCCTAACCACTGCTTACTGAAACTACAGACGGCAGCGGTTGAGGGACCAAGGAAGGACCGGGCAGCACTCAAAGGATAGGGCCTCTGCCGGTCGGCACTCTCTGCCGGCCGACAGGGGACCACGTCAGCTCCCCATCCCAACCTATGCTAGGTACGGATGTGAGACGACTGACACAAAGGAAACGGAAAATAGAAGGGAAGGACAGAGGGTCCTGTCCAACCTTGCCTTGGTTAAGGATCATTCCAAACTAAGAAAGCTCATCTCAGCCAGAGAGATCCAGGGAGGGAGGCCGGCACTACTGGCTGCCTCCCTAAAACCAAGGCAAGGAAGGAATTGCTATTCCGGAAAGGGAACATATCCCGAACCCGGAACAGCAAAGAGGACAAGTCTGAGGGGTCACCGAGCGAAGGGATCATAATTACCGAAACCTTCCAAGGTGAATCAAGGAGGATAAACCTCCTATGCCCGTGTCAGGCAGCAAGGGAGACTCTGCCCCACGCTAGACCAACACGGACTCAGACTAATACACTGCTGTACTGTCCCCCTCTGAACCAAATCAGTTGGAGCAGGAAGGTACAGTACTACTCCAGCATAGTTATATTTGAAAATTAATTCAAACAAACCACTAGAGTTAAGCCTAAGGCTTAAACAGAGGGAAAGGGTTTGCCCCTTCCCCGAAGAGAAGGGAGCAAACGGGGAAAAGATAATATTATCAAGACCTAAGACAACCTAGCCTAGGCACTAAGAGAATCGATTACCTAAATCACCGAAACTCACTCCAATACTATCTTGGAAATTACTCGAAAAGGGCTGTATGTATAACGTTGCCTAACGCTTTAAGCAATATAAAATCACACTTGGAAGACTAAATATCATGCAGGAAGTACAAGGACCAATAACTAGGCTACGAAGACTAGTGTTGGTCAGCCTAGGCAAAGCTTTCGCCAGGCGCACTACTAACGCATCATAACAGAATTCCTAATTAAGCTAAGCAGCTAAATATTAAAGCGCAGGGGGCTGGGAACGTCGCTCTTGCTAACAAATAAATCCTATTCTAGCGAGCGACAGCGTCCATGACGCTTCCAGCAGGCAACAGCTCTTGTATCAAAGATAACTCTTATAAATACTTTAATTTTAAACAAGAGCCTACATTTATACATAAAAGAAATAGTACTCAACTTATCCGAAGCAGAAGAAGTTGGAGAAAGCATAATATGAGAGTAAATCCAAGATTTTGGTAGAAACACAGGAAAAAACACCGAGTTGTAAAGCTACGCAAAAAGGAATGCAGATGGCGCCAGAATCGGCGCAGGGCACGCTTACAAAACGGGAGAAGAGAGGGCCTTACGAACGGCTCTCCCCTTTTCTTTCTCGTTTTCGTTTTCTTGCCATTTGACCCCTACGAAGTGTTAACTCTATTCGGGGTATAGATTGCTATGAGGCGTGTCAAGAATACGTCCACTGATATTTACGATATCCCTAAGGTCTTTTTTAGGGATACTCGCTCCAGGAGTTAGAATTCTGGGTACCTTAAGGTAAATTCTCTGGGAATATCGCCGTAGTTGTAATATACCCTAGGAAGCTGCCTTTAAGGAACTTCCATCAGGACGACATGGCTTGAGCCCAAAAATATGTATATATATTGTACATATATATATATATATATATATATATATATATATATATATATATATATATATATATATATATATATATATATATATATATGTATATATATATATATATATATATATATATATATATATATATATATATATATATATATATATATATACATTATATATATATATGTATGTATATTTTTATGTAAATATATATATCTATATATATACATATATATATATATATATATATATATATATATATATATATATATATATATATATATATATACATATACATACACATATTTCCTGCCACACTGAACGGAAGTCACACGGGAAACATCTCTCTCTCTCTCTCTCTCTCTCTCTCTCTCTCTCTCTCTCTCTCTCTCTCTCTCTCTCTTTGTTGGTTCCACATTTACCTTGCATATACATATGAATACCAGAATGTTGTATGGCATGATATTCTGTGACATAATGTCTTTGGCCGTATTTAACACAGCGATTTGCATGAAAATTGTCGCTTACAAAGTAATGGTAGTACTCGATGGAGAAGTCTGATGTTCATATAAACAAAACTTTATATTGCACGGAAATACGTTGTCCCTCTATAGTACAGTTAGTCCCGAATTCTCGGACTTGATAGCAGATGTAAAACTTGTTGAAAGGCAGCAGGACACCACTGGATAAGAGGGAAGGTTTTTTTTTTTTTTTTTTTTTGGTAGTCTCTCCTCTTTGTCGTTAGTCGCAATTTAAGATTTAAACTTTCCTTTTATTTTTCTCCCTCTTTTCTTTATTTTGTTTACTTTTTGTGAAGAATGTCACGCAACCACAGAACACAACAATCACCCACAAAATTGCCCAAGCCAACGTGTTGTAGTTAGGAAAGTGGGAGGGGTGGGAAGTGTTAAATCTGTGTGTGTGCATATCTATATAAATATTTTGCTGTAATTTTTGACGGGTCACGTTCATTAGTATTGAATGAAAAACATTATCATGTTAGTTTAATGTTGAACTTTAGTTTAAAGATTATCTTTACACACTATTTACCTATCTAGGTTTAACAGAAGTATTATGGATGCCTTGTAGTTCTAGGTTGTTACTGATTTTAAGATATTTTGTATCTTTTATTCATTACTTCTCATATAGTTTTCTTTATTTCCTTTCCTAACTGGACTACTTTTCCCGGTCGGAACCTTTTTGCTAATAGTATTCTTCTTTTCCAACTCGTATTGTAGATTAGCTAATAATAATAATAATAATAATAATAATAATAATAATAATAATAATAATAATAATAATAATAATAATAATGATAATATTTGTTTTCATCAAAATCTGTTTGATATTAAGGAAGCTGTAAATTCGTAAAGTGGTTACAACAGCGATTAGTCATTTAAATCATTTTTTTTTCTTTTTTTTTTCTTTTTTTTTACTAGACATCACTTGTTAATTGATGTTGATATTAACGATTTTTTGTTGCTGCCATTAATAAGTTACTGTATCAGATTATTTTTCAAACAAAGGGTGAGACGTAAATCTGCTTTTAAGGGAGGTACCGTATTTTCTTTCCCACAGTTATCCCTTATAAAGAGGTCGGTTGCCTGATGCGGCCTCTAATGCCATCCATCGAGGCATCCTCTTCCACCGAAGCTCTTCTCTCCATATCATCCTTGACCTTATCTCACCATAATTCTGTTCCTCCCTCTTGATCTTCTCTTCCTGAAGCTGGAATCACACTAGACTTTTTTTTCGCCAGCAGCGAGCCGTTGCTGCCGAAAATGGGAACCCAGGAGCATTTTGCTCGAGCTATTAGCTTCCCGACTGGACGGGAAGCAGCCCGCACAAACTGCGAGCATGACTTTGGATGTAAACTAACAAGATGGCTGCTGCAAATAGGACGTGCTCTTGCTTGGCAATCTTTGGTCCTACAAGCCTCGAAAGATAAGAAAAATCTGTTTCGATCATCTTATGGTAGTTGTAGCTGTATTCCGAAGATCTATCACTGCAACAGTCAGAAAAGTTTAATCCGCCAAGATGATGACAGCTGGTCGGTGTTTCGTTTACACCTTTTCCTATTTGCTCCCTAAACTGCGGAATCGTAGTGTGACGCTACAACACTTTCGCTCGCTAGTATCGGCTGGAGGTTGGCGAAAACCTCAAGCAGTAAATGATAAGTGTAATTCCAGCATGACAGATTCCTCTCAAACTATGGTTTGTACTAAGGTTCTCTTTGCAGCATTTTCTGCCGTACCTCTCTTTCCATTTTAAGTTTCTTATATTATAACTACCTCTAGAGAGTTATGGGGTCCTTTGAGTGGCCAGACAGTACTACATTGGATCCTTCTCTCTGGTTACGGTTCCTTTTTCCTTTGCCTACACATACACCGAATAGTCTGGCATATTCTTTACAGATTTTCCTCTGTCCTCATACACCTGACAACACTGAGATTACCAAACAATCTTCTTCGCTCAAAGGGTTAATTACTGCACTGTAATTGTTCAGTGGCCACTTTCCTCTTGGTAAGGGTAGAAGAGACTCTTTAGCTATGGTAAGCAGCTCTTCTAGGAGAAGGACACTCCAAAATTAAACCATTGTTATCTCATCTTGGGTATTGCCATATCCTATGTACCATGGTCTTCCAGTGTCTTGGGTTAGAGTTCTCTTACTTGATGGTACACCCGGGCACACTATTCTATCTAGTTTCTCTTTCTCTTGTTTTTATAGTTTATATAGGAAATATTTATTCAGATGCTGTTGCTTTTCTTAGAATATTTTATTTTTCCCTGTTTGCTTTCTTCATTGGGCTATTTTCCCTGTTGGAGCCCTAGGGCTTATATCACCCCCCTTTTGTTACCAGGGTTGTAGCTTGGCAAGTAATAATAATAATAATAATAATAATAATAATAATAATAATAATAACCTTACCATCCTTACGAGGTAAGGATGGTGGGCTTCGGGGAAGTCTATGGGTCTACCTGCTGAGATATCAGTAGCCATTGCCTGGCCCTTCTTAATCCTAGCTTGGATGGAGAGTAAGCTTGGACGCTGATCATATGTATATATGTAATATAGGTAAAATTACATGTTTAAATACATGACCTAAGAGGTCAATATGGAAGAGGACCGAGTGTGAGAAATGCCATAGTCATGTCATAACCAGGATGCTAATGCCAAACCTCAGCAATGTAACATTTTTATGAAGAATAAACACAAATACGAATCGTGAGAAAGAGTTGTGTCGCCACCGGATGCAGGTGTCTTCCTATATTAATGTTTAGTTTACATTATGTGTTTAAATGCTGAGATAACTGACTATACGATATCTGTGATATCGATATTTTAGCCAGTACTTACTTAGATGTCATACGGAATGGTCATCCGACCAAACCATCTATATTCCTGTGATGGAGATGTTAATAACTGTTTTTAAAGGAATAAACTATTTTAAAGTTAACTTACCTAGACTTACTTGAAGATGTAACATACCAAGTCTAATATACAACACATTGAAGATGACATCTGATGGGAACCCGAATGTGTGTTAATAACAGTATCGCACCAATAAATGGTGGCAGCGGATAAAACTCTAAGAACCAGAGAAAGATCTTCAAGAAATCAATAGTAATGAATCTACAATTTTGACTAAGTATCTACGTCCACCGAAGAAATGAAAACATTTAATACCAACAAATAAATGTTATACAAACTACGGAACTGGATCTTCAATCAACATCCTAAGAAAACCAAGGACTGACATTCATCGTTTACTAAACATTGAAGAAACATATCCAGGAAGCATTACATTCAACAGAAATCGGACCGAAAACATTGACCCAAACATCAATAAGAAGAAACAATCAAGTGAGAGAGAGAGGAAATGACGACATCACCCTAGGCCCATATAAACCGAAGCTAAGTACATTTCTTTATTCATTTCAGTTTTAGACAGTGAATTGTAGTTATCACGAGTCAATCGTCCATTATTGCTGGGGTGAGTTGTTTGTTAATCTTCATTTTTCCTTTCATTAAAGGAAACTGTATTCAACTTCGAATTCTCGTCGAGAATTTTTTTTCTCTCTCTGTGCTAATTCCGTTTTCTTTCAGAAGTTCTCGGGAAATATCTTTATATTTGTATCATTGTATTGGGGGATTGTGTTATGATCTTTGTTTGAATAGTATTTATGCGTTTACGCAGTGTACTTGTGTATTCATATAGAGATTTTGATAGGATTGCAAGGAATCAAAGAGATAAAAAACAAGTTAAAGTCAAAATGACACCTCCTGGCAGCCCGAGTAACCCCACTCCCGGCCCAAGTAACCCCATCACGGCTCCGATTGTTACCTTAGTTAATGCCCGATCAGCTATCCTTCCTTTTCAAGGTCGGGTCAACGGCTTATTACCTCAGAATGTTGAGTCGTGGATTTCTTCCGTCGACGCCCATTTAAATGCTAAACAAATTATAGACCCATTTGTACAATTACAAGAAGCTAAAAGTTTTATAGACTTTTCTAAAGGAGATGCGAGTGCGTATTTGAGGGGAGTTTCGTTTCAAGAAGCAGTTACATGGGATGATTTCAAAGTTAGGCTACGTGCGGTCTATGGCGGTGAGGAAGCCTTGGATGTAGTTTTAACATTAAGAAATACACTTAATCAAGCCACTATGACTCGGCTTAATGTTATTGAGAGAGCAGCTCTCATAGCCGATAGGCTAAACGAGTATCAAGATATTTTAGGTAATTCCACTTGGGTAACTAGAGATAACATCTCCGTGAAAGATTTCTTACGATTAATGTATTTAACTTGCATGACACTTATGTTGCCTGAAGCTTTAGTGCGGTGTTTTGATAAAAAGTTAACGCCAGCAAGTACGGAATTGGATGTATATAAACAGATAAAGAAACATATGTCTAAGTGTCCTGATCGTGATCCCGTATTTACACAAGTTTTTGCAAAGAATGAAACTAAGCCACAACAAGTAAACGTAGTTCATAATAGTCAAGTTGCAGGAATGACGTGTTATAATTGCAAACGTCAAGGTCACTTGATTGCAGACTGCAGAACGAGATTCTGTTCGTTACATAATAGTTCTACTCATTCATATAGTCAGTGCTACTCACGTAAGACACAACAAAATCCTAGAAATACACAGTCAATTCCACAGTCAGTTCCATATGGAAATAAAAAGAAAAATCCTCAGTTCAATAAGAGGAAACAGCCAAACGTCAATGTAGTTCAAAATCAGAAACAAACAAATAGTTCTTCGAATAACGCTGATCCTGGGTTGTCAAACCAGAACTCGCAAGGTCAGACTAATTTTCAGAATGTGCAGAGCAAAGCAAATACCACTAATTAACTCCAGTGGGGAAGAGAGTGATGTTGGGTCAAGGTCATTCATATCAACATCAGTAGTATTGAATAATCCATTTAATGTTTTACCAGATCATTGTGAGGCAATAGATTTTCCTATGAAACACACGACCGAATTAAATAAATCAGTGCATGCTCCCGTAGATTTGCAACGAATTCACACAATAAGTCAAAATGAGTTACAACCAACATTATATGCTGTAAATTTAGAACACCGATCCTTTACATTATTTTTTTACTCTGGTAGTCCACGTAATATGGATTTGAGGACACATCATTTGTTGTTTTCGAACTTCCCTATAGAAAAGTCCGGAGTAAGGCTCTCGGGTATAGGAAATAAGGAATTAAATCTAATAGGCGTAACTCATGTTCAGTTCAAGGTCGGTAAGCGCACCTTTGCCGATACAATTGTTGTTGTAAAAAACATTGATATGTATCCAGCTGTAATTATAGGATACCCATCTATGGGCAATCAAAACATTATCTTAGCCCCTGCCAAGCATGGCATGTATATCAAAGGAAAATTCTGTAAGTCTTCTAATCCCTTAAAATCAGTTTTGGATAAAAGGGAGACGACAAATAAAACAGTGACGTACGTTGAAGAACCAATAACTTGTCTCACTAATAAAGAAATAATATACGCGACCCAACAGAATTCTCGTTCACCCGTAATATCATCTTGCACGCAATCTATCGAGCCGAACGTAACTTCGAATTTAATAGTGCAAATAGAGAAAACGTTACCGGGATCTGAAATATTAATCCTTTCCGACACTTTGAAAACTAACGGATTGTCCGTCACACAAGCTATTTATACAGTAGGCTCACATCAACAATGTAATATTGAAGTCTGTAATCATTTAAATACCACTTTAGTAATTCACAAAAATCAACATATCTTGGATGTAGAAGTTTATAAACATCGTATTCTTACCGTTGCTGAAATCAATCACGCTCAATCAGTTGCGGATGAATCCCTTTTGCAATCTATTAAAAATAAAATTAGTAAAGACATTCAAGAAGAAGAAATTCAGCAGAAATTTTTTGGACTTTTAACTGAATATCATGATGTTTTTTCCACTACGGATGGATCCTTAGGAAAAACAGATGTGATCGAGCATCAAATAAGGTTAAAGGACAAGCAGAAAATTATCTATGTACCCTCGTACAGGCTCCCTATAAAATTCCAGAATGAAATAAATGATGAAGTAGGTAAAATGCAGAAGAAGGAGTCATTAGGAAATCGAACAGCCCTTATAATTTTCCATTAATAGTTGTACCGGAAAAAGATCGAACATGGGGTATCTGCGTAGATTTCCGTCGCCTAAATGATGAGACGATCCCTGATCGATTCCCAGTGCCATGTACTGACAATATTTTATCATTGTTAGGTCAGAATAAATATTTTACCAGTTTGGACTTACTTAAAGGCTTTCACCAGATATCATTAGAAGAAAATAGTATTCCATACGCAGCCTTCAGCACAGCCAGAGGACATTATGAATTTTTACGGATGCCTTTTGGTTTACGTTGGGCTCCCATAACATTTACAAAAATGATTAACATAGTGTTTGGAGACTTGCTAGGGGATATATTGCATGCCTATATGGACGACCTTGTAATCTTTTCCAATACCTTAGAAGAACATCTACATAAATTAGAACTAGTACTACAGAGACTAAGTCAACATAACTTAAGGGTAAAGATTAGTAAGTGTGAATTTTTCAAAAGATAATTAGTCTATTTGGGTTTTACGGTGTCAAGCCAAGGTCTTCAAGTAGTCCATGATAAGGTGTCGGCTATCCGTAACTTTCCGATACTTACTAATGTCAAGGGAATATAGCAATTTCTGGGGTGTAGTGGATATTACAGGCGTTTTATACGCAATTATTCAATAATAGCCGCTCCCCTAACTGATCTTCCGAAGAAGGGCGTAGATTTCATATGGTCTGAGCAGCATCAACAGGCGTTTAATACCTTGAAAGATGAACTGTGTAGTTCTCCTATCTTAAAATTTCCTGACTTCGGTAAGGAATTCTTCATTGCAACAGACGCCTCAGACTTAGGAGTAGGTGGGGTATTGCTTCAGCAATATGAAAAACAATTTTTCCCAATATCTTTTTATTCTCGAAAACTGAGAACTTCCGAAAGTAAGTATGCAGTAATAGACAAGGAAGGGCTAGCTATTGTTAATTCACTAGTGCATTTTAAGTTCATAATATACGGTTATCCCGTTAAGGTTCTTACTGATCATAAACCACTAACCGACTTTTTTAAAGGCTTCAGCCACAGCCCCAAACGAACTCGGTGGCATTTGACCATTCAAGACTTTGGCGCGAGAATCGGGGAAAGCAAATATCATTGCGGATGCATTATCACGCAACCCCGTGTCATCTTGTACGGAGCCTTTAGCTGAATTAATAGATATATCAACATCCATGCCTATTGTTAAAACGATATCTGAACAAGAAGATCTGGGCTGGAGTGCTGAATTATTACAGACTGAGCAAAGAAAAGATCAGAAATTAGAAAAAATTATAAATGCTTTGAAAGGCAATCGTAAGGAAAAGGAATATATAAAGTATACGCAGCAGAATTATATAATCAAAGACAATATTCTGTGTAGATCCGTGACAAGGAAAACCCGCAATACACCACATGTGACTAACGACCAGGTAGTGGTACCAATCTCACTTATATCCACTGTCCTAAATTGGTTGCATGCAAACCCATTGCATGGACACCCGGGGTTCTCATTAATGTCACAGAAAGCCAAATCATTGTTTTATTGGCATACGATGCTTACAGATATAAAAAAACACATAGCTAATTGTCGCACTTGTCAGGAAAACAAAGGGCACACGAAAACACCTGTCAGCCTAGGGGCTTATCCCGTGCCCAATCAACCCTTTGAAAGGATACATTTAGATTTATTAACAGGATTTTACGAGTCAGACAGAGGAAATAAGCACCTCTTAGTAATTGTAGATGCTTTGACTGTATATACAGAACTAATAGCGCTTAAAACTAAAACTGTGATTGAATGCGCTAGGAAGTTTTAAGAGCGTTACATTTGTAAACATGGAATTCCACACATGATAATCTCAGACTCGGGTGGAGAATTTAATAATCACTTTCTTACCTCATTGTGTGAATTCCTTAGCATAAAGAAAATCAATACTATGATCTATCACCCAGAGTCGAATGGGCTAGTGGAATGAGCGAATAGGAAGGTTTTAAACATATTAAGAGTAACACTAGAGGGATCAGACCCCAACTGGGATATTGCAATACCTGCGGTACTGAGTACTCTGAATCATTCATATCATATATCAATTAAAATGTCACCGCACGAGGCATTGTATGGTACCCCAGTTAGAACGCCTTTCTATGTATTAACGCCTACAACTAATTTATCAAATCCTTTAAAAGAATGTATAAATGCAAGCAAAAGTCGTTTTGATATCCTTCGAAAGAATTTAGAAGAATCACAAATCATAATGAAACGGAATCATGATAAAATAGCGAAGCCAACTAAAACATATACCGTGGGTGATAATGTATACATACAGGTAAATGTACGTAAAGGACTCAATTATAAACTAACACCTAAGTTTGAAGGCCCATTTAACATTTTGGAAACATTAACGGCCAATAGGTTTAGAGTTCAAAACGTATCCCAACCCACTGATGAGAGAATCGTACCATTAGCTCACATAAGAAATTAAAATAAGGGGGAAAGAAGTGAGCGAAAAAAATCTTTATTTTTTTTATTTTTGTGAACCTTATATGTTAAAAGTTTTTTCTTCTTAATACAGGAGTAATTACATATATTTTTCTCGTTACAGGTTTCCAAGATGAAGTTTTTATTGTTAGGAGTGATATTGTTCGCTCAGACATTTTTCTCACTTGGGATGAGCTCTAAAACTAAAAGTATAGATTTTAAATATGGCACTATAGTAAAAAGACAAGAAGACGTTTTTATTACATCAAGTAACGTAGTTGTTGAAGTACGTATGCAAGCAATTTTTCTCGCAGAGAATGACGTCACTAGCTTAAAGAGCGCCATTTCAAGGTTTGCTGTTTCATTAAATGAAATGCATAGAAGACACTTTCCTTTTAATACAGAGAGTTCGCTTGCATCGTCACTAAAAGCTGCAGAGATGCTATCCGACGACTTGCAAAATAAGACTTACGAGGTAGAATCTTTGGCTCATGACCTTTTGATGTGGACAGTAAGACACGATAACCTTGAAAAACGTAACCTGTTTATTTTTGCTGCACTAAGCATCTTTGGTTCTATTGCAAGTTTAGGCTTAGGGATTTCCAATCGTCTTAAGATCAGTAATCAAAATAAGAAAATTGAGTTTTTGACTCATGAAAATGAATTGATTATGTCAGAACTCAGGAATCAGTTAGCTTCAATCAATCAAATTATGAGTTTGGTGAACGAACATTCTAGTAATATCAGTCAGATTATGGAAGTACAAGATTTGTTGGCAACGTTAACGTATTATGGTTCAAAAATAGATCATATACATAATAGAATTGCACATTTCATTGAGAAATCAAAAGACTATGTGGAAGCTATCACGTTAGCGACTAAAGGTGTACTGTCACCGCAATTGTTGCCAATTAGAGACTTAACGTTAATTGTGGAGAACGGACGGGAGAAATTAGGTTATGTTCCTTTGTTAGATGCACGTAGGTTAGAATTTTATTACAGCCTAATTACAGTAAGCGTTGAAAATCACAGGATTATGATTAAAATTCCCTTTGATTCTTCCGATGCCTGGCAAACTTACAGGATATCACCATTTCCGACTTTCATGACGAATCACTCAAATCCAGTAATATCCAGTTTGACAGGACACGTATTGATTTCCCCAGACAAGGAAACATATACGGTCATTAAAGACTTAAATCAATTAACTCACTGTTCAGATGCAATGAATAAAAAAATATGTACAGCTGACTCCTTTGAATTCCATAAAAGCTCAAATGGATTCATGCGAGTTAGGTATAGTGCTAGACGGTGCTCTCTCCCATACACATGAAAATTGTCTGAAAAAGCTTTATCCCTTTGACGATAATAAGTTCAATTGCAGACTGAACAACGGCTCGTGGATACGATACGACAAGGCCGGCTTCAATGTATCATGCCCGGACGGATCCACGTCCTATTCCCAAATCTTCGTTGCAGCAGCAGATGGTTGTATCGGTACATCCCCGAATTACATGGTCCGTGGAATCAAGACTATCATTAGAGAACGGGCCTACTTCGCGAACTTCATGTGGTCGACTACAATTCCATCTTTACCTCTCCCATACAATGCACGTGTGGCTAAGCGGTTGATGAAATTAACCGAGATGGACCACCCGACACCGACTTATGCAGACCGTCGTTTTTACGTGTTACTAGCAGCAATCAGCGTTACGGTGATGATATTTATCGCCGTTAACATCCTTGTTTGGCGTAGGTTAAGGAAGAATAAATTGGAGCTCAAACAGAACATTTTGCCATGTCCAGACAAAACTCCTTATTTAATTCAATTTAAAGCCGTTTGAAACTGGCCCCTTCATTCGCTCAAAGGAGTAAAAATTGTCTTGGAAAAGTGTTGTGCATGAAAAGCAGTTAGTACACTAGTAATATGCAGTTGAAGAGACTATAGAACATTTGCATTTTAAAAATATTTTAAAAACATTTTAAAAAACATTTAAAAAATAAATCATTTTTTGGGCACCTAATAAAATATATAAGCCCTAAATGTTAAAATAAAGAATCTATGGGCATCTATTAAAATATATAAGCCCTATATATAAATATATATATATATATATATATATATATATATATATATATATATATATATATATATATATATAT
This sequence comes from Palaemon carinicauda, assembly GCF_036898095.1. Lineage (NCBI taxonomy): Eukaryota > Metazoa > Arthropoda > Malacostraca > Decapoda > Palaemonidae > Palaemon > Palaemon carinicauda. The sequence goes on from NC_090735.1 coordinate 48,437,538, forward strand.
ACAGTATATATATATATATATATATATATATATATATATATATATATATATATATATATATATATAATATATATGTACGAAACCGTGGTACGTGTACGTACTAGGAATTCGTGTATGTGCACTAAAAATTATATCTTTATCAAGGTAACAAATATTTTTTATTAGTTACTGTATTATAATAATCTATATTTTTGACAAAGGTAACAACTATTCTTTAACATGTTACCAAATCATATGTATATCAGTATTTTTTTTTGTTGGTACCATATAATCGTTTGCTAGCAACGTACCATATATATGATCTGTATTTATCATGCATTTTTTTTTCTTTGTTTTGACAATGTCTGTTAAGTATGCATTTTTTTTAATGTGCTTATTTGAACATTCATCCTTAATCATTTGCTTATGGCTAAAGTTAAAAAAAAAATATATATATATATATATATATATATATATATATATATATATATATATATATATATATCCAGTCACACTCCTAGTAAACATATTTTGAAGTATTGTTAAATTTTCAAAAATTGAAGGTAGCTGACCAAGCTAATGTAATATAGGTAAAATTACATGTTTAAATACATGACTTAAGAGGTCAATATGGAAGAGGAGCGAGTGTGAGAAATGCCATAGTCATGTCATAACCAGGATGCTAATGCCAAACCTCAGCAATGTAACATTTTTATGAAGAATAAACACAAATACGAATCGTGAGAAAGAGTTGTGTCGCCACCGGATGCAGGTGTCTTCCTATATTAATGTTTAGTTTACATTATGTGTTTAAATGCTGAGATAACTGACTATACGATATCTGTGATATCGATATTTTAGCCAGTACTTACTTAGATGTCATACGGAATGGTCATCCGACCAAACCATCTATACTCCTGTGATGGAGATGTTAATAACTGTTTTTAAAGGAATAAACTATTTTAAAGTTAACTCACCTAGACTTACTTGAAGATGTAACATACCAAGTCTAATATACAACACATTGAAGATGACATTTGATGTGAACCCGAATGTGTGTTAATAACAGTATCACACCAATATATATAGAACATTAAAAGTTGAGAATTGTAGCAAATTTTTTTATGTTTTATATATGAAAGATCTGTTTCGATGTTTTACTATTTTTAAAATGTTTTTTTATTTTTTATTTCTCTTGCAAATTTTTTTATGTTTTATATATGAAAGATCTGTTTCGATGTTTTACTATTTTTAAAATGTTTTTTTATTTTTTATTTCTCTTCATATAGTTTATTTTCTCCTTATTTAATTTCTTCACTAGGCTATTTTTCCCTGTTGGAGCCCTTGGGCTTATAGCATCCTTCTTTTCCAACTAAGGATGTAGCTTGGGTAATAATAATAATAATAATAATAATAATAATAATAATAAAGACAATATATGGTTAGTTTTCTCGGGTATTGTCACTGTCCCTTCTCTTTCCTTTCATGAGTGACCTTTAAACGTCTAAACACATCAGTCGAGTTCTTCTATTGGTAGTCAAATAATGATAAACTTAACAATTATTATTATTATTATTATTATTATTATTATTATTATTATTATTATTATTATTATTATAGCTTGCCCACTCTTTTGAATTCCCACTGGGGCAAGCTCTACATTCACCATCATAAACTTTACTATTTTCCCGAGTTTTATATATCCCATTTTTTCTTGATTTCCTCGGCTTACGAGAAGATGGAAAGATAATGGGAAAGACAGCCTCAATATATTTGTTTCTCAAAGTTATAAATAGCAATCTGGTGAGTAATAGGCAGTATAGCGGTTCGGTGGAAAACGCAATATATATATATATATATATATATATATATATATATATATATATATATATATATATATATATATATATATCTTTCTGTGTAGGGATACCTCAACGTGGTGAGAAGGTTTATATATTGCCATGATCAACAAAACTGTACTAGCTAGTGCCACCCATAGTAGGTTGCTTTGTTGTTAGTGATCAGTCTACCATTTCCCACCTTCACCAATCCGCAGTGGCCAGCATGCTGATGAAAATGGCTTAATCACAGACATGTCTGAGGCCTTATCTTGTAGAGGATTAGAAATGGATCCATTTGTTGTATGTATATATATATATATATATATATATATATATATATATATATATATATATATATATATACAGTATGTATATTATATATATTTATTTATTTATTTATTTATTTATTTATTTATAAATATTTATGGTTAAAGAAGACGCTAAATTAAGAAACAGATAAAACCCACACTCATATTTGAATGATAACTTCGCATTTACGTGGCTCTCAAATCTTTCATGTCTCATGATTTCAGTCATCTGTTTTATTTGATATTCCAAAACCTTCTTTACTGTCATTACAACAAGTATTGGATAAGTAGATAAATTTGAAGGCATTGTAAAAATATGATGTCTGACATACTGAAAATCTCCCGATGAATTTAGCTTTCCATTATTATTTTTATTATTATTATTATTATTATTATTATTATTATTATTATTATTATTTTCATTATTATTATTATAATTATTATTATCATTATTATTATTATTATTATCATTTTTAGAAGTTAAGCTACAACCCTGGTTGGAAATGCAAGGTGCTATAAGCCCAAGGGGTCCAATAGGGAAAAATAGCCCATCACGGAAAGGAAACAAGGAGATGAATATAAGAGAGGACTAAAATCAAAATAAGATATTTTAAGAACAGTAACAACATTAAATTAGATCTTTCTTATATAAACTATAAAAACTTATAAAAACAAGACGAAGACATATAAGATAGAACAGCGTGCCCGAGTATACCCTCAAGCAAGAGAACTCTAATCCAAGACAGTGGAAGGCAATGGTACAAAGGCTATGGCACTACCCAAGATTAGAAAACAATGGTTTGATTTTGGAGTTTCTTCTTCCTAGAAGAGCTACTTAACATAGCTAAAGAGTTTCTTCTACCCTTACCAAGAGAAAATTCACCACAAAACAATTACAGTGCAGTAGGTAATACCTTGTGTGAAGAATTGTTTGGTAATCTCAGTGTATGGGAACACAAGAGAATGTGGAAAGTATATGCCAGACTATTCAGTATCTGTGTAGGAAAGACAATGAGCCGTAACGAGAGAGAGGGATTCAGTGTAGTACTGACTGGCCAGTCAAAGAGATCTATACTCCATAAGAGAAAGAAGGGGGGGGGGGTTAAAGCCGATAAGTCCTTTCATATGATCGCATATAATGATGTGATCTTGAGTCTCCACCCATTCTATAAAAAAAAAAAAAAAGTTGGAAAATGAGGAGGGAAAAGAAGATTAAGTTGGAGTGAGAGAGATAAGTATCCTAACGAGGCGGAAAACGATCCTACTTTCTCGAGGCGTTTTCTTCGCTCGTTTGGTGGGTTTTGTCTTGAAAATGGAGAAATTTTGGTAATTTCGTAATTTCAGTATTATGAGTAGTGGTATTTGAAGCATTATTAGTCATTTCTAAGAGTATTTACAAAAGTTTAGGTACTTTTGAAAGCTCCTTGGGAGTTTTAATATTTAAGTATAAAAGTTTCAATGTTTAGATTATATCATGTTCCCCAAAAGTTATAGAAACTTGAGTATCCAACTTTAGGTAAGATGCCTGAACATTTGACACCAAGAATGCGATAAAATGGTTTCAATAGAAAGAAATTTTCAGAATTTCCTGTGTTGATCAACATAGTGAGAGGTGTCCTTTTTTTAATTATATCAACAAGTTTCCTAATATCTCTAAAATTATTTTTTAGATTTTTTTCGTTACCGATTAGATATTCACAAACAGATGCTGGTTGAAAACTGTCTTCCTGACTTTTTATATATTAGAAATAATCTTGTTTAAAGTGGCAAAGGAACTTAAATCGTACACTATTCATTCATCCTAAGGTCTCCTATGTAATTCATTGCAAAAGATGATAGAAGTTTTGAATAGAGAAAGTAGAAAAGTAGGACTGAAAATGAATATGAGTAAAACTAAGACAACAAATAAGTGTTACAGACGAATCGCTAGAGATTGTTAATGAATATTCATACTTAGAACTGTACATTTGACATTTTGTATGATAGAATAATACATTACAGTTGAAGTGTGTTGTTCTTAAGAGAAACCAATGTGGATAACTAGGTTCTTCGTACGAATCTGGTAATCTTAAGAAAGGAAATTGCAATCAAATTACGGAAGGATGAACTTTTATCGTAAGGTATAAGCTTGGGAATTATGGCAATTTTGCGCCACAAGGTCAAAAGTATGTTTAAGTCTAGATTTTAGATTATATTATGCTCCCTTCATAGTAGTAGTAGGGCGGTCATTAATTTGATTAATCCTTTGCAAAGATGGAGGAGGGAATTTTAGATTTTGTTTGAAAATAAAAAAATAAAACAATTGGCTTTAGTTTCCTGAATGCAATGAAGCAAGAGCATTATCCATAGGAATAGTCATAATGCAAGCTTCATTCTCTATAGAAAGGAAACCGTCGCATACTTACATTTATCCGTAGTTTAGGGAATAAAATGCGAAGTCACCTTAATATTATATAAGATCTGGAGTTTCAAGTAAGGTCTGGTCTGGTGGGAGAAAAAAAAAAAAAAAAAAAAAAAAAAAAAAAAAAAAAAAAACAGGGATTTGACTCAGGCCAGGGGTAAGTGAAAATGAGTCGTAATTGGTCCGGGAACCCGTGAAGTGATAGACCAATCTACCTGTGCTAAATCCGCAGTGGACAACTGATTCGCAAAACCCGGTTACTTAAAACAATATCAATAAGACATTTCTAATGGGGTAAGCATGTCAGCTTAAATTCTATCTTCGATATTTGGTAGCCACTAAGACTTTGTCTATTCATTATAAATGTACAGTTATATGGCCAAGAAATATATATATGTATATATACGTATATATATTTATATATATATATATATATATATATATATATATATATATATATATATATATATAAATATAGTGTGAGTGTGTATATATACATATATATATTATATATATATATATATATATATATATATATATATGTATGTATGTATGTATGTGTGTGTGCGTGTATATATATATATATATATATATATATATATATATATATATATATATATATATATATATATATATATATATCAGCTCAGTGGGGAGAAATAGCATATGTATAACTGGAATGAGGTTGGGCACTAAAAGGTCGTTATAGAGTCTTAAAAACTTGTTCGAGCTGCAAATTGCCACGACGCAATTAAAAAGTTACTTTGCACACCTGGTCTCTCTCTGTTTGGAGTAATGATTGCTTTTACCGAGAAACAAAGCTGTCGATTTTGTAGATATTATGTTAAATTAAAAAGGTATTTCATTATATTGTTTCAGAATGATGAAGTATGAGACGGCAACCCATAAAGAAAAGAGCATGTTATTGTATTGTCCCATTGATCATGAAGTAAGCGGAATTTTGTAATTATTATTATTATCATTATTATTATTATTATAATTATTATCATTATTATTAAGGGTGGTTGTTATTTTTCTATTTTATTAATTAATTAATAATAATTCTAATTATTATAATTATTGATAACGGTGGTGGTGTTATTTCTATTCAATTCATTCTTAAAATGGTAGTTATGCAATTCTCAGACGAGGGGAAACACAGTTTAATGAGGAATTGTAGTGCAAGCACAAATCGAAACATCATCTTCATCCAATCGCCTTTATTACAACGTTTCGGACAATTTGTCTATCATCAGGTTCTGTAAAGTTAAAAACATACATTGATACAAGCAATAAAAAACATTGGTAAAAGACATGAGAAAAATAAGATAATTTAAAATTATAAATAGTACTTAAAACACTTTTCTGCTGAAAGCAGAGTTATCTAGGTTTAGTTTGGGTTGAAGTTTTTCTATGTAAAATGTTTCTAATAATCTCAGCTCGGTCTCAAATCGAGCTTTACATATAATGCTAAAATCAAGATGATTAAAATTGGTGTTACACACTCCGTGGCAATGATCTCTTATAGAGGAATGAGAAGGCTTACCCAGCGTTAGAAGGGTCCTTGAACTAATGCCTCTATGTTCAAAGGTTCTGGTAGACAACAGTTTTGTCGAACTACCTACATATTCCGAACTACACTTCGGACACACAAATTTATAGACAACCATAGAACATAGTTCGCTAGATAACGACTCCTTGGACTTGAGCAAATTGCCTATCTTAAAATTATTGAAAAATACCATTCTAATATTTATATTTTTGAAGTAGGTTTTCGTTATGTGCTTAATTTTCCTTTCTATTATAGTATTAATTTTGTTCGATATGTAAGGAAATCGAAAATATATAATGTCTTTTACTTCACAAATTTGGTTATCAACATTATTGATTTTGTTAAGAAAAATTTGTACTTTTTTTGTAAAATAAATTATCCTGGTAACCATTGTTGTTGAAGAATTCCTTTAAGAATGTAATTTCTTTATGAAAGTTAAAGTAATTTGATGAAAGTTTATATGCTCTATTAATGAGAGTATTAATACTGTTAATTTTATATCTTAAATTACACTCACTTAAAAAATTTAAACCAAGACCAGTAAAAGTGGGCTTTCTATAAACTTCCATATGTATTTTAAGGTCAGAAGTTTTAGTGACTAGTACGTCCAAAAAGGGCATTTTACCTTCGTTTTCTTCTTCCATGGTGAACTTGATATTACTGTGTTGAGAATTTAAATAATTAAAAAATTTGATTGCGTCATTTTTTTGCTTAAAAATAATAAATGTGTCATCCACATACCTTCTATACAACACAGGCTTAAAACTTAAAGGACAATCTTCCAACCATTCAGTCTCGTGAAAACATAAGAAAATATTGGCCAAAGTTGCCGAAATAGGATTCCCCATAGCTAGTCCATCTTTTTGTTTGTAATACTCTTTGTTAAAAATTAAAAATGAATCTTGAACAATAATGTTTAATATATCAATAAATTTAGATTTACTCAGGTTTCTAAAGTTGTTATTATCCTTGTACATTTTATTTGCTACGATTTCAATAACTTCTTTTGTGGGGATATTTGTATATAAGCTTTCGATGTCAAAGCTTGCCATATAATAATTATTTTTTAGTCTAAAATTTTTTATAGTATCAAAAAAGGTTTTAAGCCTGTGTTGTATAGAAGGTATGTGGATGACACATTTATTATTTTTAAGCAAAAAAATGACGCAATCAAATTTTTTAATTGTTTAAATTCTCAACACAGTAATATCAAGTTCACCATGGAAGAAGAAAACGAAGGTAAAATGCCCTTTTTGGACGTACTAGTCAAGGAGTACGTTGTAAAATGGTACAGATACCAAGGTGAAATATTTATATATAACTTTTGTAGAAATTAGATGTCTTCAAAGAGGTGAATTTTATTAAATTGTCTTGTTTAATAATAGAGTTGTGAAAATTTGATTACAAAATTTAATCCATTTCGAAATTGACTAGATGCTAAAAGGAAAAGCTAATAATTATGAGGGAAATATGAATTATCTTATTTTCTCGGGCAGTTCCAGAATTATCACTTGCAGTTTTGAAGTCAAATATGAAGAGAAAAATTCTCATTTTAGCTTTAAAGCATTTGGCTGAAATGAAAAGAGAAACTTTTTACTGCTCTCTCTCTCTCTCTCTCTCTCTCTCTCTCTCTCTCTCTCTCTCTCTCTCTCTCTCTCTCTCTCTCTCTCTCCTACGGACGAATGCCACTCTTCTGCATCTTTGTATCTCATGGAATTTTTACGTCGGAGTAATTGCTGGAAATCTTTGAAGGATTTGATGCGCAACCAGTCCTTTTTCAGGCAAGAGAAAGTTATGGAGGAAATTGATGCGAATATATTTGAAAATAAAATTCCAGCTATATTGTATATTTCATGAGAAATGGAAAATTAACTCTGATAGTAGTTGTAAAGAAAAGTTATTTTTTTTATTACTGACGAACATCAAAATGTAAAGACAAGTGAGAAATTATTTATTACTGAGTTATAAGGAAAGGACAGAGAGATAACAAGACCTTATATTAAAGGTGAATATATCCTTTGTAAAGCCACACATGTCCTGCACCAATTTATCATAAGACCTTTCCAGGATCATCTTGGGAACAAAGAGCTTTATTTGACTGGCCAGGTTACTCGCGTCTGTGTGTATGGTCTTTCTATGCCAGTCTATACATGCAAATTTTCTTAGCTCGTCAATGCATCGTCTTCTCTTCCTATCCTTTCCTTCCCCCCCCTCTCTCTCTCTCTCTCTCTCTCTCTCTCTCTCTCTCTCTCTGGTTACGGTCATTTTGTTTATACTTACACATACACCGGTCTAACCTATTATTACCACTTTCTCCTCTCTCCTTATACACTTGGTAACACTGAGATTATCAAACACTTCTCTTTCACTCAAGAAGTTAACTACTGCAATGTAATTGTTCAATGACTAGAAACCTCTTGGTAAGGGTAAAAGGGACTCTTTAGCTATGGTAAACAGCTCTTCTAGATGTGGGTAGTGCCATAGCCTCTGTACCATGACCTTCCACTGTCTTAGATTAAAGTTCTCTTGCTTGAGGGTACACTTGGGCACGCTGTTCTATCTTATTTCTCTTCCTCTTGTTTTTGTAAGTTTTTATAGTTTATGTGTGAATGGTTTGATTTAATGTTGTTATTTGTTCTTGAAATATTTTAGCTGTTTATTCTTCTCCTGTGCTTTATTTATTTCCTTGTTTCCTCTCCTCACTAGGCTATTTTTCCTATGTTAGAGACCTTGGGCTTATAGCATCTAGCTTTTCCAACTAAGATTGTAGCGTAGCTTGTAACAACAACAACAACAACAATAGTAATAATAATAATAATAATAATAATAATAATAATAATAATAATATAGTTGACTAAACAATAACTTATGCTGTTTTTCATTTGATTGGATTTTTTTCTTTCTATTCTTATGTGCTCTTAAAGATATAAAAGACCAAAATTCAACTTGAACATGAAAATATAAAAATCGGTTTTTAATATTGCTATGTAAGATGTGTACCAACCGTGTGTCACACGATCGTACATAAATTATTTTGTATATATTATGCTTGTATCTGCGCTCTTCCCTCGCACTAAAAAGAACCAGAATAAACATGTCTGCATTTTTCCTCTCTAACATTGTCTGTTTCTCGAACATGAAAATTTCTGTTGCCTTGAGGTTTTGTATATAAAGGAGAGTGTTCTTTAATAAAGTTACTCAGTTGATTGCATCCCGCCTTTGAGTCATAACCTTCTCTCGGTCGTCACATTGGTGACCCCGGAAGTCAACTCGCTCCCTCCGCCTTCCACCCCCACCCCCCTCGACCCTCCATCGTTGGTACTATGGCGGACTCTACGGAAGTTGGCGCTGCGGCTCCCCCATTGAAACTTTCGTCATTCCCCAGCAGAGAGGCGTTTGCTTGGTTTCAGCGTGCAGAAGTCCAGTTTCGCATCAACGGCGGGACTCGCTCAACCACCAAAGCAGATTATGTTCTCGCGGCGATACCCGAGGACACCTATCCAGAAATATCCGACTGGCTTTGTGAACAAGGAGACACCCCAATAGCGTATGACGCCCTCAAAACATACCTTCTGCAGCAGTACTCGCCGTCGCCAGCCGCCCGTATAGCAAAGCTTTTTCAGCTCTCTCAACAACCGTTGGGGGACCAAAGGGCTTCGCTTGCCCTCAGGGAAATGACCAGTATTGCTCTCCTTCAACCTGCCGCAGACGGCTCTCCTCGTGAGGTGAACCTACTTCGTGCCCTTTGGATACGCCGTTTACCCGGACCTATACGCGGTGCCATACCCGATGTCGATAGTTTACCCATAAAGGACTTGATGTCCAAAGCCGACGCCCTTATGGACAGCCACTTCAAGACCTCCATCAACGCCTCCACCCCTGACGAAGAGGATGCCTATTCAACGTCAACCGAAGCTGACATGAATGCCGTAGGACATACACGCCTACCCCGTGACGTGCCGAAGCAGCGACAAAGCCACCTACCACCCACCAATCGCTCGCGCCCCAACAAACGACTTCAACAGCCACTTACTACCTCCCACCCGCTGCAGTTTTGCTACTACCACTTCAGATTCGGGGCAACCGCGAAGAATTGTGCCGAGGATTGTCAGTGGCCAAAAAACGTGTAAGTAGGCCATGGCTCGTGGCGTTGGCCTCCCGTGTTTCTAATCTTTTCTTTTTACATGATGCAGGAACGGGCGTGTGATTTTTGGTAGACACGGGTGCTTGTCGTTCTCTTTTGCCAAGGAAACTCTTCAAGACACGACGTAGTCTGTCTACATCTGCCGACATCCGCTTGGTAGCTGCCAACGGATCTGCGATACCCACCTACGGTTACGAGAACCTCACATTATCGTTCGGAAATGGTAAATTCAATTGGAAGTTTCTCGTTGCTGACGTCACAATGCCAATCCTCGGTGCGGATTTCCTCTCTCATTTCCACCTTCTGGTCGATGCCGCCCACCGACGATTGGTCAATGCAGACTCGTACTTGTCAACACCTCTTCAACCCGCCCCCTCTAACCTCGCTCTCCACATCAGCGCACCCACGGATGACTACGCTCACCTCCTCACGTCGTACCAGGAAGTTTTCCGTCCAGAACTTTGCCAGACGCCCATGGTTCCTGCCAAGCACTGTATTTATCACCATATCAAGACGACGGGACCCCCAGTCTTCGCAAAATTCAGACGTCTGGCACCGGAACGATTGGCAGCCGCCAAACAGACGTTCGCCGAAATGGAAGAAATGGGCCTTTGCCAAAAGGCCTCCAGCCCATGGTCGTCACCCTTACGCATCGTTCTGAAGAAAGACGGCTCCCTCCGTCCGTGCGGAGATTACTGGCGCCTGAACATGCAAACAGAACCGGATCACTACCCCCTCCCAAACATTGCCGACATGACCTCCTACCTGCACAAAGCGAAGGTTTTCTCTACGCTCGACCACCTGAAGGGGTATTATCAGGTGCCTATGAACCCAGAAGACATCCCCAAGACTGCCATCACCACTCCGTTTGGTACATACACCTTCAATTACTCCTGTTTTGGCCTTCGTAATGCTGGGGCAACGTTTCAACGTCTCATGGATGGCATCTTAGGGGACCTCCCTTTCTGTGTATGTTATGTGGATGACATACTTGTGTTCTCCTCCTCAAAAGAGGAATACCTCCGTCACCTGCGCATCGTGCTCGACCGCCTGCAACAAAACGGCCTTGTAGTCCGGTACGACAAGTGTACCTTTGGCGCCAACGAAGTATCGTTCTTAGGGCACCGCATCACTCCTGAAGAAGTCCATCCCCTCCCTGAGAAGGTAGCAGCCGTTCAGAATCTCCCCGCGCCCTCGACCGTCAAAGCTCTGCAGGAGTTCTTGGGCATGATCAACTATTATCACCTTTCCTTGTGATCCGACGCAGTCCGAAAGCATTCCTACTAAACATTCTTGGCAAAGAAGACTGGGTCTCCATTGATCGTCTAAAACCTGCTTATCTACAGCCAGATGACCCGCCTACAGTTCGCCTCTCTAGATCAGGGTGCCCTATTTAACACGTACAGTATGTCATTTTTAGGGGGGGAGCCATGTACCAACCGTGTGTCACACGATTGTATATAAATTATTTTGTATGTATTATGCTTGTATCTGCGCTCTTCCCTCGCTCTAAAAAGAACCAGAATAAACATGTCTGCGTTTTTCCTCTCTAACATTGTCTGTTTCTCGAACATGAAAATTCCTGTTGCCCTGAGGTTTTGTATATAAAGGAGAGTGTTCTTTAATAAAGTTACTCAGTTGATTGCATCCCGCCTTTGAGTCATAACCTTCTCTCGGCTGTCACAGATGAATGCGAACACTCCCTAGTTCTAAATGTGCTAGAAATATATTTATATAGAAGTGTATCTCCCTATCTGTCTATTTATCAACATATATATATATATATATATATATATATATATATATATATATATATATATATATATATATATATATATATATATATATATATATATACATATCTTTTTATTTATCTATCTATTTATCAAGATATCGATGTCCCTCTCTGTCTATTAGTCAACATATCGATCTCCTTATCTATCTCTTTATCAACATATCTATCCATTTATTTATCTACTTATCTGTCTATTTGTCAATATATTTATTGATCAGTCTAGCTCCCTATCTGTCTATTTATCAGCCTATCTATCTATCCATCTGTCTATCTATCTATCTATATATATGTATATATATATCTATCTATCTATGTATATATATATATATATATATATATATATATATATATGTGTGTGTATATATATGTACATATATATATATATATATATATATATATATATATATATATATATATATATATATATATATATATATATACATATATATATATATATAGATATATATATATATATATATATATATATATATATATATAATATAGATATTCATCTATCGTTTTATATCTTTCGCTCAATATACATATCAATATCTGTAAGTAAGTACGCATGTATATAAACATCGTTCATCCATATCATTGCAGTTATTAATTAAAAAGTAATATCAATTTCCGTTACACTGGAAATAAGCAAAAGCGCAGCCCTTAACAAAAATTGATTCCCATCTTTCCATAAAATTGCCCTACCGCCGTAACTTTCCCCTCATCTAAGGATACAGTGATGCTATAAATTTCTCTCCCTCTAATATTACCTCCCTATGTGTCTCATTTTCCAGTAAACCTGGCAATGAATACTCTGGTGAGCACGTTTACCACTTTCGTTCTTTAAAATGTGAGCTATGTTTCAGAGTTTTTTATTATATAGAGCAGCTTGTTATTTATGTGCCGTCGTGAACCTCCTTTGCTTTTACTATTAGTTATGGGAACTAGATTGAGTTTTATTGATAGTATTAGTAATAGTAGTAGTAGTAGTAGTAGTAGTAGTAGTAGTAGTAGTAGTAGTAGTAGTAGTTGTTGTGAATCTCCTTATTTACGGGAGTATTTGATAGGGTTTTTTTTATATAGCAGCGAATGGTTTTATTTTGAACAGGCTGATATAAGTCTCTTTTTATGATTTATATATCACAGATCGGTTTTAATTTTGTTACTGTGCATAGAATATTTTATTTTACTTGTTCATTACCGCTCTTGTAGTTTATTTATCTCTTAATTTCCTTTCCTCACTGGGCTATTTTTTTCATGTTGGATCCCATGGGCTTATAGCATCCTGTTTTTCCAAGTAGGCTTGTAGCTTGCTAGAAATAATAATAATGACAATTATAGTAACGATTAACTTTTATGAAGAAAAGTAAAGGAAAATATCGAAATAACTTGATAGCCAGTTTGAAACAGGTCTTTGAAAGGAAGAACGATAACTACCAATAACAATAAAAGTGCATGTAAGATAAAGATTAGTGGCACAGTGTATGTAAGACAGTCTTAGACATATATGATCAGCATTCTTTAAAGTCTTATCAATTGATGAATCTTGTGGAAATTTTTGCACAGGATTTCATCCAATAACTAGAGGGGCAGTCAGTAGAGTGCAGACCTCCCCCAGGGCAGGGAGACCCCCGTGCCAACAGGATTAGGCGAGCTCCCGCCGTGGCAGCGGGAACGGGGAGATGCGCCGTTCGAGTGGGAACTGGGGACTGGGGAAGGCGCACGCCAGGCCAGCGGAAACAGGGGAGGCCCGCCATGCCAGCAGGAATGGGAGAGCTCTGCTGTGCCAGGGGGAATGTTGGAACCCTACCATGCCTGCGGGAATGAGGGAGCCGCTCCGGGCCAGCAGGAATGGGCGAGCCCCGCCATGCCAGCGGGAAAGGGGGAGCCCCGCTGTGCAAGCGGGAATGAAGCAGCCCCACCGTGCTAGCGGGAACGGGGGAGCCCCACCTGCTAGCGGGAACGAGGAACCCCTCCGTCCCAGCGGGAATGGGCGAGCTCTGCCGTTGGTAGGTTGGCCAGGGCACCAGCCGCCCGTTAAGATACTACCACTAGAGAGTTAGGGGGTCCTTTGACTGGCCAGACAGTACTACATTGGATCTTTCTCTCTGGTTACGGTTCTTTCCCTTTGCCTACACAGACACCGAATAGTCTGGCCTATTCTATACAGATTCTCCCCTGTCCTCATACACCTGACAACACTGAGATTACCAAACAATTCTTCTTCTCTCAAGGGGTTAACTACTAAACTGTAATTGTTCAGTGGCCACTTTCCTCTTGGTAAGGGTAGAAGAGGCTCTTTAGCTATGGTAAGTAGCTCTTCTAGGAGAAGGACACTCCAAAATCAAACCATTGTTCTCTAGTCTTGGGTAGTGCCATAGCCTCTGTACCATGGTCTTCCACTGTCTTGGGTTAGAGTTCTCTTGCTTGAGGGTACACTCGGGCACACTGTTCTATCTAGTTTCTCTTCCTCTTGTTTTGTTAAAGTTTTTATAGTTTATATAGGAAATATTTATTTCAATGTTTTTGCTGTTCTCAGAATATTTTATTTTTCCTTGTTTCCTTTCCTCACTGGGCTATTTTCCCTGTTGGAGCCCCTCGGCTTATTGCATCCTGCTTTTCCAACTAGGGTTGTAGCTTAGCATTTAATAATAATAATAATAACGGGAGAGCCCCGCCGTCCCAGCAGGAACATAGGAGCCTCGCCGTGCTAGCGGGAACGGTGAAGCCCCGCAGTTCCAGTGGGAACGGGGAAAGCCCCGCCGTGCCAGCGGGAACGGGGGAGCCCCGCCGTGCCAGCGAGAACGGGGGAGCCCCGCCGTGCCAGCGTGAATGGGGGAGCCCCATCGTCCCAGCAGCAATGGGGGACCCCCATCGTCCCAGCAGGAACGGGGTAGCTCCGCCGTTCCAGCATAAACGGGGGAGCCCCGCCATGCCAATGGGAACAGGGGAGCCCCGCTATGCCAGCGGGAACAGGGGAGCCCCGCTGTGGCTGCCAGAAAAGAGGAGCCCCGCTGTGCCTGCCAGAACAGAGGAGCCCCGCTGTTCTTGCGGGAACAGGGTAGCCCTGTTGTACCAGCGGGAACGGGGGAAAGCCTCACCTGCCCAGCGGGAGTGGGGATAGGGTCCTTCCAGCCCAGTGGGAAGAGGAGAGCCCTGCCAGGCTAGTAGGAAGTGGGAACCCACGCCATGCCAACTATATATATATATATATATATATATATATATATATATATATATATATATAGAGAGAGAGAGAGAGAGAGAGAGAGAGAGAGAGAGAGAGAGAGAGAGAGAGAGAGAGAGAGAGAATATTGAATTTTTTGTCAACCTATTTGTATAGTGGGTCCTTTGATCTGTCGTTTGTTAAACATGTTTGTCATCAACCAAGAATAAAAAATTTAGGGAGTGCTGTAGTCTTAGCTCATGGTGTCTAAAAAATGCTACGGACTTGAAATGCCAACCAGTGGAAGTATCTCTGAATGGGTCAAAAGAGTGGAAAGGCTTCTTTAATATATCAAAACAGAGCTACATCACCTTAATTTGTTCAAATAAGACTAGATCTTGTTAATGTGCCATAAATGTTATGTCCTCTTAAATGTGTCAAAGCAATGCAGGGTCCTCCTAATGTGCCAAAACCATGCATGTGTCTCATGTGACAAAACAAAACAGCCTAGCTCCTTTTAATGTGTCAAAAGTGTGCTTTGTCCTTGTAATGTGCTAAAGTAGTGTTATGTCTTTTAATGTCAAAGCATTGCTAAGGGTTCTTAATGTGTCAAAATAGTGCTAGGTTCTCTTAATGTACCAAAGTAGTGTAAGGTCTTCTTAATGATTCAGAACTGTGCTAAGTTCGTTCAATGTGTCAAAACAGTGTTAGCTCGTCTTAATGTGTGAAAACAGTGTTAGGTCCTTTTAATGTGTAAAAGCAGTGCTAGGTCCTTTTAAAATGGCAAAGCAGTATTAGGTTCTCTTAATGTATCAAAACATTGCTAGATCCTCTTAATGTTTCAAAACTGTGATAGGTCCTTTTAATGTGTAAAAACTGCTCTAGGTCCTCTTATTATTATTATTATTATTATTATTATTATTATTATTATTATTATTATTATTATTATTAAATGCTAAGCTACAACCCTAGTTGGAAAAGCAGGATGCTATAAGCCCAGGGGCCCCAACAGGGAAAATAACCCAGTGAGGAAAGAAAATAAGGAAAAATGAAATATTTTAAGAATAGTAACATCATCAAAATAAATATTTCCTATATAAATTATAAAAACTTTAACAAAACAAGAGGAAGAGAAACTAGATAGAACAGTGTGCCCGAGTGTACCCTCAAGTGGAAAAGCAACACTACCTCCTCTTGAAATTGAAAGCCGTACAAGGTCTTATATCAAAACAGGGCTAAGTTCTCTTGATGACTCAAGATCAATGTTAGGTCCTCCTAATGCGTCATAACTTTGCTATGTCTACTTAATGTGTCTAAATAGTAATTGGTCCTCTTTAAGTGCATAGCAGCCATAGTTCATCGTAATGTATCAAAGCAGTGCTAGATCTTCTTTAATATCTCATAACAATGCTAGGTCCTCTGATACCCAACTGAAGAAAACCCAGAGATGATTCAGAAGTCCAGTTTAAGAGTTTGCACCATACTTCCAGAGAAAACGGTTAGAACCAACTCATATGGAGCCCTCAAACTGTGCTGAAAATGACATCAAATCTATAGATTTACAAGATTCGTCATATGCCCTTTGAGGATAAATTTATTCCTGCTATATCGGGATCTCTGTCTAGTACTGGCAATATTCCAAACTGTACCACAACTATTGCAGCAATTACAGACCTCAAAACAATTCAAGAATGTTTGAGGTGCAACCTAGAAGCATCATCCGAAGTAGGACAAGATTTCACAATTACAACATTTGATCTAGAAGTTTACATGGAAAACTTCCCTGTGATATGGAATGAGCCAGAAAAAAATACAAAAGGCATGTCACACTCATTGGTACTTCTCACACCTGTGAAACAGGTGCTACGAACAATTAAAGCATTTCAAAATTTGATTTACCCATTTGAACTTGAAATCTCGCAATATCTGAAGTGTTTATCCATGGGAGCATCAATGTCTGAATAAATAATGCATGATATGCTAACGCATTAAGTAAAGGCCAATCACAGAAAGAAAACTTCTGAAACGATTGCCTTGTGAAAAAATAGACTTACCGTTATTTGAACCTATGAAGAGAAAGAAGTTCAAAACAATGTCGTCCAAGGTTGTTTCACAAAGGATTGTAACAACAAAGAAAGAAATCCAATACAAGGCAACAAGTGGGTTCATTTTCAAAATATTTATCAAAAACACAGCAACAAGAAAGATATGTTAGCGTTAGCGTATGTCCTATACTATATCTTCAACTTCATATTCCATAGTAACAGTTGATGGATACTTTATGAAAACAAACAAAGCGTAAGGAATTAATTAAGTGATCAAAAATATTGAAAATCGAAAGCTCCCTCCATCAAATGAATGTGCTTTAATTTAGGATAGGAATTCTTCCTTTAATATGAAAGAGGTACCCCTACAATGTAAACTATATCAGAACCTATTTTCCAGAAGATACCTACTGCATCTAAGACAATATTTATCACTGGCACATAAGCTGACAAACTCATCTCTCCCAAATCGGCCGAGCGAGACCAAAGAGGCTTTGGGGAACGTTCATAATTAATGGACTGAATATTCACCGTCCCATAGACTGGAAAACATATTTCACAAATGATGACGACAAGACGACAAGAAATCTTTCGTCAGTGTACATCGCCACTGGGGATCTGATGATCTGACAAAAAGTATCATTGATAAACCTACGATCTTCACTGATGGAGGTCAAGCCTATAAACTGACAGTAGCTGAGGGGAAGGCTTTCAAACAGCCTTTGCCTGAAGCATATTCTAGCCGTGAAGAAACTGATGTCAGGCTTATCATATATATCAATTACATCCAGACCAAACTACCACACATCAAGACGGTGAGAGTTAGGTCAAAGGACAATATTTTTTTTTTTATTCTTTATTATGCTTAATCTTTCACAGTCACCATCATCCTAAATAGAGGAGAACGACTCTAATTTTAATTACTTAGCAAAATATTATTCACAAAAACACATTACAGCCCTTGTGTCTCTTCATGGATTCACTGGTGCAGAATGTACTTCATCATTCAAAGGCAGGGGAAAGATACGATCAATCAAACTCTTGAGCCAAAATTCAAAGTCCAATGATATTTTTGCTGAAGTAGGGAAGCAATGGGTTTTTGATGACGTGAATGGTATGAGATGAATTAAAGAATTCACATGTCTTTTTGTATGGTTTTGGGTACAGAATAAAGTAAGTTAATGAAGCCCGAGAAATAAAGGCCAAGAAACTCGGTGGATCAACCAAAGTTACGAGTATACGGCTAGAATTCTCTTTTGACCTTTGCAAAGTTTTCCCCACGCAAAAGGGTTCTTGTGCAGCATGTGAAGAGAGTTAATTACCAAGTGTGCATCTGGAGTAGAGTGAATGAACGATATCCTAAATTACCATTTCCCATGAGTTTGGTTTTCACATGAATTATGACAGAAATAAACTTGAACTGTTATAGTTTGAGGGAGACATCATTTCCACAGATCTCACGAGTGTATCAGCTGATGAAGAAGGAAACGAAGCAAAGTGTGGTGCTTTTAATATAAGTAATGATCATGATGATAATGAACTAGATGATGACGAGGACAGTGAACAATCATGTTCTATTGACATTATTTTTTTTTATTTATGAAGATCTACAATTCGCAGTTTAAAAAAAAAAATGAAAATAAAATCAGCCATTCGCTAAAGCTTATATAATATGAATGTTTTTGGGTTAGAGTTCTCTTGCTTGAGGGTACAATCGGGCACACTATTCTATTTAATTTCTCTTCCTCTTGTTATGTTAAAGTTTTTATAGTTTATATAGGAAATATTTTTTTTAATGTTACTGTTCTTAAAATATTTTATTTTTCCATGTTTCTTTCCTCACTGGGTTATTTTCCCTGTTGGGGCCCCTGGGCTTTTAGCATTCTGCTTTTCCAACTAGGGTTGTAGTTGAGCAAGTAATAATAATATAAATAACAACAACAACAATAATAATAATAATAATAATAATAATAATAATAATAATAATAATAATAATAATAATACTCACTCCATCAAACCAGGATGCAGTTGATTTAGACATTATATATACTGTATATATATATATATATATATATATATATATATATATATATATATATATATATATATAAGGAAGAGCAAGTGTCTGGCTATACATACACACATGTGTATATATATATATATATATATATATATATATATATATATATATATATATATATATATATGTATATATATATATATATATACTTATATATATATATATATATATATATATATATATACATATATATATATATATATATGTATATATATATATATATATATATATATATATATATATATTTCCTGTCACGCTTAGCGGCTACCACTCGGAAATAACAATATCCTACAAATTGCCTAAATTGCTCTACAGTAGTTCGGAGAGGGGGATGGTTTGAAAGCTTTGAATCTGTGCGTGTTAGTGTGTTTGCATATCTATTTACATATTCCCCCGTCATTTTATACGGGGCGCGTAAACTAGTATATATGTATTTATAAATGCGTGTTTATTTATATGAGATATGCGTGATATATGTATTTACGTATGCATGCTTCTGTTTGTAATCAGTATGTCTTTCAGATTCTCAATCACACATAGGAAATATTGGTAATTAAAATTAATATAGTACATAGCATCGATGTTTTACCCTCTCTTATAAATGAAAATCCTTCCCCCCTTATAAATGAATTAGCCTTCAATAACATACGGGAATGTGGGAAATTTAGAAATGCCTCTGCAATAAATTGGAGAATAACATCAATGCAAACCTTTTAATATTTGTTATTTAATGAGTAAAAAACCAGTTAGGGTTTGCCAATTGCCAGTTTCAAAAATGTGGTTTTTTAATGTTCTTGATAGTTTATACTTGATTAATCAAACCAATTTTCAGATTCTTGCCAAAGTATTAGTACTCGGAGTCATTTTCTTATTTCTATTTAATATTTATGTTTATAATGATATCGATTTGTTTATCTTCCATCGTGCATTTTTATGGTTAAGGGAAACCTATTCATCATATATGGGAAAAATGATTTTGTATTATTTACTATCATCCAAGTTGGTTTCTTTTTTTTTGGGGGGGGGGGCTGGGTTATTATCTTCAGTTTTGGTTATTTTCTTTACGTTTGTTTTACTATTTTCTATAATTAATTTTATGGCCGTGAAAGAGACTAATATAAGCTAAATAAAATGGATCTACTCTAACTTCAACTGATAAGTGCATGACCACTGTATCTATTAATGATCCCTTGCATGAGATAGGAAATCAGAATTTTAGAGGGGGTCTATTGGGGTAATTATGTTTGAGAGAGAGAGAGAGAGAGAGAGAGAGAGAGAGAGAGAGAGAGAGAGAGAGAGAGATCCGTTTCTATTAATGATCCTTTGTCTGCAATTGGAAACGAAATTATTGATTGCTTTTAATGGGATATTCATGATAGAGAGGACGTATAAAAAACGCCTCCCTCTCTCTTTCCCAGTGGCCTCGAAAATGCCTTATTTAATTTCCCTGGACAATTCCTCAGTTTCTTTCCTCATCTGTCGCCGGAGCCATCCTCTTCATAGCTCCCCTTTCCCAATCTGCTTCATTTCGACTCGAAACAAGTTTTCCCTTCTCAGGTGTGTTTCCACTCCGACGGGGAATAGCCCGCCTCTGCCTCTGTTGCGACACTCATAACGTATTCCTCTCTCCACTGCGAAGGTTAAAATTGCTGTAAAGGGAGATAGAATCTTAAACTGTTCCCGGATCCGTATGAATTGGGAGTCATGTGTATGCCAGGCCTCGTCAGCCCAGGCTTTCAGAGGCTGGAGCCAATATTGCCTGGAATCAGAAACAGAAAATGTTTGTATATGAATTTTGATTGAGGAGAGGTTTGGGAGTAGGGGTTATGGAAGGGAATTTGAGTTGGGGGATTTTTTGTTTTCAAAATTTGAGATACACACAAACACATACACGCACACACACTCTATATATATGTATATACATACATATATATATATATATATATATATATATATATATAGGTATTTATATATATATATATATATATATATATATATTTATATACATACATATATATATATATATATATATATATATATATATATATATATATTTATATATATATATATATATATATATATATATATATATATATATATATATTGAACATTTTTGAATGATTAATACGGAAGCCAAGCCATACGTTTATTACAATATATATATTCGTTACTCCAATTTTCACACACGAAAGAGAACTTGGTGAATTATAGAGAGGCACTGAATAAGAAATGGAGGCTTAAAGTCGAACAGCAAACATATTCAACCTGTGTATTCTTTACTTAACTTTTTCCTTCTGGTTTTGCTCCTCTGTGTAATATTGTAACCATGAATAGAGATTGTTTTTATTATCATTATTATTATTATTATTATTATTATTATTATTATTATTATTATAAGTACAACTAGAAGCTAGATAATCAAGGCCAAGAATACTGCAAGCCATAAGATATCGAAACAGCCTTTTTTCCAATAATATTCTGTCTGGTCTTCAGTAAAACGATCAATATCATGGATTATGATGTTAACCAAACACTTAACGTGTTACTATTATAATTAAGTTTTGGTTAATGTCATAACCTCTGTACCATATTCTTACACTGTCTGGGTTTAGAGTTCTTTCCCTTGAGAGTACAGTCATGCACATTATTCTATCTTGATTCTTCATTTCTTTTCTCACAGGGCCATTTTCTATGTTGGAGCTCTTGGGCTTATAACATCCAGCTTTTCCAACTAGGACTGCAGTTTAGCTAGTAATAATAATAATAATAATAATAATAATAATAATAATAATAATAATAATAATAATAATAATAATAATGATAGTAGTAGCAGCAATGATGATTAGGACTCTCTAAATCCATACACAAGAAAATTATTTCATTGTTCGCGGAAAAAAACGCAAAAAGTGTAAGAAATTATGGGTGGTGGTTTTCGTAGCATCAAATGAACTAAAAATGTAGAAACGTTCATATAAAACCTGAATGATAAAAAAAAAAATCTTGCAATAATAAACTTCCCCTGGATAAAATCAAACAAAATTATATATTAAGAAAAAACTTCAAAGAGGAGTAAGTTTTACTTCATGCTGTGCAAGTACTTGACCAGTAGAAGGATTATTTTTAGTAACAAACATCAATTATTTTTCATTGAAATAAAGAAATGCGTCTCATTATAAAAGATTGTTAAGAATTTTCTGGAATAAACGTAGGCCAAAACAAGAGTAATTGAATGTGTATGTACTAAAGGGCTGGCGATGACGGTCTTGGAGATGTCTTTTGGGATCATGGTCACTTTATAATACCCCTTCTGGAGGTCGAGAGTGAAGAATTCCTTTGCTTTGTAACGTCGGCAATGTTGGGGAGGGATTAGTGAACCAGCTCTGTCTGCATGTTCAGACGCCTGTAATCCCCACAAGGGCACAGGGAGGCATTTCAAATCAAAATTAGAACATTTTCTGGAATAAACGTGGATGCTGAAACTAAGATTTTGTTTTTTTCCTATGTAAGTTTTCTGTCCGATCTTTTTAAAACGATCAAAATCATTAGATGAAAACTATCTTAATCAGTTGCTTAAATTATCACTAATTAACTATAACGACAATGTCAACAATTGTAATCTTGGAACTAGTAACAAGAATTATGAGACCAGTAATAATGAAAATAGATGTAATAATGTTGATGCTAATTTATTTGGATCCTTCTTTCTGGTTACGGCTCATTTCCTTTTTTCCTACACATGCACTGAATAGTGTGACCTATTTACATATTCTCCTCTGTCTTCATACACTTGACAACACTGAGATTACCAAAGAATTCTTCTTTGCTCAAGGGATTAACTACTGCAATATGATTGTTCAGTGGCTACTTTACTCTTGGTAAGGGTAGAAGAGACTCTTTAGCTGTGGTAAACAGTTCTTCTAGGAGGACACTCCAAAATCCATTGTTCTCTGGTCTTGGATAGTGCCATAGTCTCTGTACCCTGGTCTTTCACTGTTTTGGGATAGAGTTCTCTTGCTTGAGGTTACACTTGGGCACACTATTCTATCTTATTTCTTTTCCTCTTGTTTTTTTTAAAGTTTTTATAGTTTATATGTGAAAGATTGGTTGTAATGTTGTTGCGGTTCTTAGAATATGTTATTTTATTGGTTAATAACTTCTCTTGTAATTTCTTTATTTCCTTTCCTCACTGAGCTATTTTCCCTGTTGGAGCCCTTGGGCTTATAGCATTCTGCCTCTCCAACTAGGGTTGTAGCTTAGCAAGTGATAATAATAATGATAATTGCTTACACAATGAAATCCATCTGGCAGCCTTTGTTTGTAGGATACCGCTTTATAGGGAATATGAATGTAACTAATCTTCATTATTATACATTGATATACATGTCCTTAGCAATTAGTAACTAATTTTGAAGTGGCAACAATTGTATATAATTATTTTAACTAATTGAATTTATTGGTGTTGAATATTACATCAAGCCCTTATCAAGTCCATGCATGAAGAATTCATTGAGGGGGGAGGGGAGGAGTTTAACTTTAAAATTGAGCATAGACCCTTCCCCTTTATAAGTGAGAAGTTTTTTTAGATACAAATAAAAAGAAATTATTACAATATACCAACTCATTATAATTTACGGCCGCTTTGAAGAGAGAAGCAATCTTTCCATTTCACTTTTTTTTTGTATTGCAATTCGCTGATAGGAGGAGAAAACTCGTTTGGTTTTGTGTCCGTAACACATTCAAAATGCAGGAGTTAGTTAAATCCTTTCTCAGCTTCGCTTTCCGAAAATTGCCGACGTTTTCCAGTTGAGACGAAAAGTAATTGACAACCATTTCAGCTATACGACAGACAATGGGGTTTTGCGAAAAGCGAAATATGCATCGATGCAAAGGTATAGATTCATATTTAAATACTTACGTCTGTTTTATGCATATATATATATATATATATATATATATATATATATATATATATACTTTCTGGGTGAGGATACCTTAAGGTGGTGAAAGGGTTTCTGTATCGCCATGATCAGTAAAGCTGTACTAGTTAGGGTCAACCATACTAGATTGGTTTGCTGTGAGCGATCACTCAAAAGTCTCCCACTATCACCAATCCGCAATTGGCCAATCTGGTGATGTAACTGGGCTAACTACAGACATGAATAAAGGCATGTTTGAGGCTTTTGTCCTGCATTGGACTAGGAACGGCTGCATTTGTTGTTGTTTTTATAAATATATGTATATATATACTGTATATATACATGTATATATATATACATATATATATATATATATATATATATATGTGTGTGTGTGTGTGTGTGTATGTATATAGTACATATTTGAAAATAGAGAACTGATGTTATTTTTCACGACACGCAAATTTCATCCAGTCACTTTGTATCATTGTTGATATAGAAGTTCCGAAAAAAATAAAGATTATATGGAAGTTTAATTTCGGCAGACACTTTGCCAAATCCTATGCATATAGGAAATAAAAGCCATGTAAGTTATTTAGCCTATTCATGACATAATGTCAGGACTCCATAATCCTGATCTGATCCTATACGGTAAATTGAATACCCTACTTCTCTTGTATTAATTATTCCCTGCTGTTTTTCATTCTATCCTGCTAAATAGATCCATTTCAAAGTGAGGATAACTTAACATGGTGAAAGGGGTTTATCGCCGTGTCAGCAAAGCTGTTCTTGTCAGGACCACTCGTATTATAAGTTGTGTTTTGAGCGATCAGAGTAAAGATTCCCACCTTCTCCTGTCTGCAGTGGCCTGCGTGGTGATGAAAATGACCAAACTGCGGCCGTAATTAAGGACATATCCGAGGCTTTTGTCCTGCAGTGAATTAGAAAAGGCTGTATTTTGTTGTGGTGGTTGTTGTTGAATAGATAGTTCTGTAACCTTAGGCAAATATGGAAGCTAATGAACTCTTGTATGCATTTACTTTCGATGTTTATATATGGTATTTAATTAAGTAGTATGTAGCTTTTTATTAATTGTAAAATTTGATATCGGTCGGTCAAAATTGTATTTACATATCAAAATAAGAAAGCCGGAAAGATCAATTTAACATTTAATATCATGAATACCAGTTTGCAGTCTCAAACTATCATGATCTATTTCATTACAACGTTTTTGATATCCTCAAAGTGTAACTACTTTGATCCTTTTGAATGAAACATAAACTCTTCAAAAGGTTGAAAAAAAGAGTTTTTATTTTAGCGTGACCACATTGACCACCTTACATTCTTCAACCCTTCCAGTTACATTTTATTCCAAAACTTTCTATGTATTCCTTTTCAGCTTGTCTTTGTTCCTCCAAAGATAAACGAATATCCGTCCTTGAATTTCAAGAAAGAACTTAGTCAAACACTGCCCTGTGCTTTGAAGTCTAATTCAAATATTTGAACTTCTCCACACCTCCCTCTGGCTTTTATTCTCGAAATCTAAAATTGACGAGACTTTTATTGTGTCGTTTCACTTTGGGGTTTTCTGATTAAGGATGTTTTTGTAATGAGGCATTTGTGTCGTTTTACGTGAGGTTTTTGTCTCGACAAGGGTTCTCTTCTTGGAATAGAGAAAGTTACAAAATACTCTTGGTAATTGAACGATGATAAAGTTTTTCTATTACATTTTAAAATGGAAATCATTTAAACCCTCTCTCTCTCTCTCTCTCTCTCTCTCTCTCTCTCTCTCTCTCTCTCTCTCTCTCTCTCTCATATATATATATATATATATATATATATATATATATATATATATATATATATATATATGTATATATATATATGTATGTATGTATGTATGTATGTATTTGTATATATGTATATGTGTTTATATATATGCTATACATAACATATATATATATATATATATATATATATATATATATATATATATATATATATATATATATATATATATATTAAAGTCGTCTCTATCTTGAGCTTTTAAATTAATACTTCTCCATTCCTCAATTCCTCACGTTTCATGTAGGCCAGGGTCTTCCAACTCTTCCAGTGCCTTGTGGAGCCCAGTTGAAAGTTTGGAGAGCTAACATCTCTTGGGGATTGCGAAGACCATGCCCTAACCATCACCATCTACCCCTCACCATGACCTCATCCACATATGCCACTTGGGTAATCTCTTTTATAGTTTCATTTCTAATCCTACCTTGCCATTTAACTCTCAATATTCTTCTGAGGGCTTTTTTTTTTCAAATCTACAAAATGTGTTGTATTTAGTTTCATTGTCTCTCTGCGACTCATATCCATAGAGTAACACCGATCTCACTAAACTGATATACAGCCGGATTTGTATATGTAATTTCAGGTGATTTTATTTAACCCAGCCATTGTCGATTTCCTTTTTTCAATCTGTCATTACGCAATCTTTCATTAATTCAGTTTCAAAAGCATTCTCTGTTATTTAACTTGCCCGACAGATTTTGCAATTGTTACGAAATTGGAACTATTAATTATTAATTTATTTTCTTTCTTTATGATTTCCTTTTTTTTTTCTTTTTTTATTCACTCTTGTTATCTTTGTTGGTCAACATATATGCAGCCTGTTCTCAGGAAAGGTGTTCAGCCATTATCTGCCTCTTTTATGTTTTGATTGACTTTGAATTATCATTTTATTGTCACAATAATAATAATAATAATAATAATAATAATAATAATAATAATAATAATAATAATAATATAGATTTATAATCATTTATAAATCAAAATCCTGCTAGTATTGAAGCAATATATTTCAAAAAGGGAAAAAAAAAGTTTTTAGAAAACATTTTAACATTTTAACCAAGAAACGATGACCTAAACGAAGAGAGAATCTCTAAAACCGGGATCGTTTTCCACTTCGTTAGTGTACATCCCACTCTTTTATCCCTTCCTTCCTTTTTTATAGAGATGATAGGACGAGTCTTTAAATAAAGGGGATTATTAGAAGGTATCGAATTAAGGAAGTGTTTCAGTAGTGAAAATCGCTCTAATTAAAATCTGTTTGAGTTTAATAGGGAACAAAATGTTATTAACTGTAAATGTCTGACAACATTTATTCCAGGATTTTTGACGAGGAGTGATATTACGGTCACCAACCAGTGAAATATAATAACAAAGAAGGGTAAAATTACGGTCGCCTGTATTATACTGAAATATGGATGTGAACAGTAGGCTATATTTTCTGCGGTGAATTTCTGATTAAAGTTTATTAAATTTTTTTTTTTTCTTCTTTTTATTATTATCAGTGTAGAAGGGCCATGTACTGTAAGTAATGCATTTTGCTAAAAACAAAGATCAGGTCCGTTAAAGTGTAATAGGAAACAAAATCCTATGTTTTTTTTTTTCTTTTAAGTCATATCAATTGATTTACTATAGAGATGAGGGGCAATTTAAGTAAATTTATATAGTTAAAATTATTAAAATCACTTTGATTAGTGCATACTGAAAACCTAAAAAGTGCAATTATCTCTTTTTATTTTTTTTTTCATATTTTGGGGGAAATTTTATTTTTGAGTGTGACAAATAATGACGCACCATTTATGCAAACCTATTAATTTATAATCCGTAAAATGAAATATTTTTCTTCTGTTTATTTTATTGTTATTAATATTAGTAGTAGTAGTAGTAGTAGTAGTAGTAGTAGTAGTAGTAGTAGTAGTAGTAGTAGCATATTTATCATTAATCTTAATATTGGTATTTTAATGTAGTTATTATAATGATTATCATAATGTTAAGGCTGGTGATAATACCAATGATTATTATTATTATTATTATTATTATTATTATTATTATTATTATTATTATTATTATTATTATTATTATTAAGGAACTGGAGAATTACGACAACGCCAAACATTCTTAAATTTATTTCCATCACCAACAAATAACAACGTTTCAAGCATCTCTGTGTTCATAATCATGTTCCTGGGTAAAACAAAGTAAAACAATAAAGAGCAAGCTGTACATAAATATTGTAAACAAATCAATTTTAAGTTAAAATAAGAAAAGGCATAATTAGGCAATCTTCAAAGGAAACCTAGAAATTTCTTGATTAAGTTTTGGCTTTTTAGATTTTATAAAAATTGACTCTGCTATTCTTATTTTATTTTCATATGAACCTCTGTATATTATTGAAAAGTTGTCCAAAGAGAACGAACACTTACAATCCATTTCGCAATGTTCTCGTATGCTGGACTGTAAAGGTTTGGACAAGGCTCTGCCAGTTCGGCTGCTAATTCCCTTGTGACCTTGGTAGCGAGAAAAAATGTTTTTTCGTGGAGCCAATATAAGCAACTTTTCAATAATATACAGAGGTTCATATGAAAATAAAATAAGAATAGCAGAGTCAATTTTTATAAAATCTAAAAAGCCACAACTTAATCAAGAAATTTCTAGTTTTCCTTTTAAAGATTGCCTAATTATGCCTTTTCCCATTCTAACTTAGAATTTATTTGTTTACAATATTTATGTACAGCTTGCTCTTTGTTGTTTTACTTTCTTTTACCCAGGAACATGATTATGAACACATCTCTCCATTCTTGCTCCTAAGATTCAATCGAGTAATTCTAAAGCACCAACTAATTGATAACCTTCCACATTACCTACTTTTGCATTCATATCACCATGCACAGCCACCCTAGTCCATTTGCTATAACCAGCAAATACAGAATATCGAAGTGACCATATATTTTTACTCACTTCTCCAATTATCATTACTTCGTTAATGCTTCACTAATTTCATAGACATAATTCAGGCTTGATTAATTAGGGGAAACATACTAGTACAAGTAAGGCTTTCTCAAGATAAACTTTTTCTTTTCATCTGATATCATATGACTAAATGGTTTTTTTTTACGATAAGCTTCTTTTGCGCAGAGACCCCTTAGGTAATCTACGTCATTTCCTGGATAGCATCCAACTGCATTAAACTTTCAACTCATATCCTGCTTTGGATGTCTCAGATATAAAGAAAAAATAAAGTTATAATTAATGTACGTCCACTTCACTTCCTCAAGTCATTGCAGATGATCTCTCTCTCTCTCTCTCTCTCTCTCTCTCTCTCTCTCTCTCTCTCTCTCTCTCTCTCTCTCTCTCTCTCTCTCTTTTACCGCAGAATCCATTATACATTACAAAAAGGATGTCTTTCTGCGGTTCCGTAAAACTTATGGATCTCTTGACCCAGAAGGAAATGGGGTATGGTATGAAACAATAAATTCTAGTCTTTCTTTGTGTTATAAACTACTTATTTAAAATTGTATCATGATTATGAACACAATTTCCGTTTCATTCTACTTAATTCAGCAAAACGATTAAGATTACTAAAAAAAAAAAAAAATATTTTAACTGAACGCTGATGTATAACAAGTGTACATTTTCAACTGAATAAATGAGATGATGGTCTTTCGAAGTCTATTGAATTCCATGATGAAAAATATGTCCATCTATATTTTCACTTTCCATTATCATTGTAAGTTCCAGTGAACACTATTGTTATAAGTGCAAAGGAGTTGGACACTTAGAACCT
>NC_090735.1:48472390-48474890 GCF_036898095.1 Palaemon carinicauda
ACTCTTATTCCTTGCATGGTTTCCCATATTCGAATATTGTTATAATCTTTTTGTATATATTTTTTCATATTTTCTTTATAATTCTTATTTCAGTATGAGGGAATTGAGATGCCCCTTTTATTGTATGACACACTTTCGCTTGAAACAGATTAGCTTTTATTCTCTCTCTCTCTCTCTCTCTCTCTCTCTCTCTCTCTCTCTCTCTCTCTCTCTCTCTCTCTCTCTCTCTCTCTCTTTAAATATATATACTTTGACACACACAGATATATATATATACACATACATACATATATATATATATATACTATATTATATATATATATATATATATATATATATATATTATATTTATATTATGGCCTTTCTATGAAAATATATAGCCGCAAATTTTCTTAGCTCGACAATCCATCGTCTTCTTATCCTTCCCCTGCTTCTTTTGCAATATCTATGGACCCAGTCTGTTGTTTTTAATTCCCATCTATTATATGTCATTCTCATTATATGTCCTGCCCATGTCCATTTCGTTTTCTTATGTGTTGTTAAAATATCCTCTACATTAGGTTGCTCTTGTATCCATTTGGCCCTTTTTCTGCCTCTTGGTGTTATTCTTCTCATTATTCTTTCCATTGCTCTTTGAGTTGTAACTAGCTTGTGTTTTGAGGCCTTAGTAAGGCTCCAAGTTCCCGATGCATAAGTTAATATTGGTAGGAACATCTGATTAAATATTTTTCTTTTTAGAGAAAGTGGCATTTTACATTTCATAATCTCTTTATGAACAGCTCTCCATTGCATATTTATCCTTCTTTTAATTTCGGTCTCATATCCTGGAGAAACACTTAATGCCTTTCCTAAGTACGCATATTCATTAACAATCTTTTGAGGTGCATCCCTAACCTTTCTCTATGCATATTGATTGAAAATTGTCTTAGTTTAATTCCTAATCATTTCAGTCCTTCATTTCTGCTTTCTCTATTCAAATCTGCTAACATATTTTGCAATTCCTCCCACGATTCACTGAACAGAACTATGTCTTCTGTAGATCTTAAGTTGTTAAGGTATTCCCCAATAATATTAATGCCCACAGTTTCCTAATCTAAATGCTTAAAAACCTCTTCTAGGCATGCTGTGAATAATTTAAGAGAGATCAGTTCTCCCAGTCTAGCTCCTTTCTCAATTGAGATTTTCTCACAATATTTATGTTATTTTAAGAGTTTTACTATCTGTATAGATATCTTTAAGTGCTCTAACATAAGATTCATCTATTCTTTGTCTAAGAAGGCTTTCATTACTGCTGAAGTTCTGACAGAATCAAAAGCTTTTTCATAATTTATAAATGCCATACATAGTGGTTTGTCTTATGCTGTTGAATTTTTCATTAGCTAGTTAATTATATGGATATGGTCAGTTGTTGTCTATCCGCTTCTAAATCCCGCCTGCTCCCTTGTTAAATTAAAGTCTACCTGTCTTTCTATTTGGCCTAAGATGATCTTTGTAAATATTTTATATGTTACTCAGAGTAAACTTATTGGGCGATAATTTTCAGGTGATTTCTGTCTCCCTTTAAGTGAAATAGTATATTGAGAAAGTTTTTTGTGTAAAGTTCAGCGAGTTTTACTAATTCAAAATCTCCTTCATCTTATTATTAAAATCAATTGCTAGACCATCTTCTCCTGCTGCCTCTCCTCTTTTGATGCCTTTTAACGCTTTCTTTACTTCTCCTACTGTTAAGTTTGGTACTGGCTCAGGTGTTTCATTATGTCTGTTGGAAAATTTATATGTTATATCATTCTTTCATGGCATTGTACAAAAATCCTCTGCAATTTTTATTACGCCATCTCTTTCGTTGACAATATTTCTATTTTCATCTTTTAAATTAAACATATATTGGTGTCCTGCTCCAAGTCTTCCCACCTTTCATTAGTTTGAGGTTTATACCTTTCTTTAGCGTTTC
This sequence comes from Palaemon carinicauda, assembly GCF_036898095.1. NCBI lineage: Eukaryota > Metazoa > Arthropoda > Malacostraca > Decapoda > Palaemonidae > Palaemon > Palaemon carinicauda. The sequence continues at coordinate 48,474,342 of NC_090735.1, forward strand.
CTCAATTCTGGTGTGATTGTGTTTATGAATATCTTGATTTTTAGTTTGTCTAACGATTTGGATTGTTATATTATGAGAAAACACCAGCAACACTGGAAATGGGAACGTCTTGTCTAATGTCACCAATATGTATATATATATATATATATATATATATATATATATATATATATGTATATATATATATGTATATATATACATGTATATATAATACATATATAATATATATATATATATATATATATATATATATATATATATATATATTAAAAGTAAAAAGTTGAGTACTGTCACACATCATGCTCTACCAGCCTCTGCGAGAATTCATCATCATCTCTCTCTCTCTCTCTCTCTCTCTCTCTCTCTCTCTCTCTCTCTCTCTCTCTCTCTCTCTCTCTTCAACTATAATGCGTTACCAATCAGCGTAGCAATTTGATAAAGCGAGAGCGGTATCACATTCCTCACTCGACCTGAAATCTGAGCTCAGAAGAAAGAGTGATTTTGCAGCAGAGTGCAACTGTTTCCAGCAAATCTTCTCAGCAAATTTTC
>NC_090735.1:48477390-48479890 GCF_036898095.1 Palaemon carinicauda
AAATACAAGAATTTATCTAACTTAAAATTCCAGAGTGAATTTAACCGAAGGTTAAAAAAGGCGACTATAAAAATTCATCAGTCAGGAGACTGAACGGGCTACTATCAGAAGCAATAGCGCATCCGACATAAGGCTTGCTAAATATGAATTCATAATATGCATATTGAATTTTGAGGATTCGAGAATATTCGGTATCTTCCTCTAAATAATGACGGTGTTTAAAGTTATTCCCGGAATGAGGAAATGAAAACCCTTGTTCGGCTTCCCTTTTAATCTTTGGTAGGAGGAAGGAAGAAAGAAAATTTCTTAATTTCTTTCCGTAAATTTCAATTTTCTGTGATACTCTTTTATGTAATGCAAATGGCTTTGATGAGATGTAAAGTCTTGAAAAAAATTACATATCAATTCAAATAAGGAAAAGTGTTATGAATAATTAGGTGTAATTGTATAACAAAAAAAAAATGCAGAATTGTTACATCATCACCATCTTAGTATATTTGCGGTATTTAAACTAAGAAGACGCACAACCTTTGTTAATTACTTCTACTTAAAGGTTGTAAGAGAATATCGTGTACTTACTGAACAGGATTTATGAGACTGAATGTGGCTATAAATTTTAATAGAACATCGTAATTTTTCCAAAGTCAAACATCAAACCTTGTCCCTATCTTGGAAAAGAAATTTCTTCACCAATAATTTATATCTTGGTCGATTTCACTCATATTTAGACCATTAAATGCAATTTAATCTAATCAATGTTGTAAGATAAATGTTTCTATCTTAATCATTTTTCTTGGTGTTAGCTAAATGAAACAGTTCCTTGACCCATATGAACATTTGACTTGATTTTTTTTTTTTAATGATTCCTATTTCTTACCTCCTGTATTATGGATGCATCATGTAATAGAAGCCTCGGTGAGGCAAATTGTTTTTAAACCTGCAGAGTCCAGTGAACTTTTTATTCATTAATGAAATGGTAATAGAAACAGCACTAACGGCAGGAGAGGGAGTCAATGTATGAAAATAATCGTGCTGTTTTCTTAACTTTGAATTTATATAATACAACGGTAAGCAAGGCTTTTTGGCGAAAAATGAAATGGTTTGCAAAAAAAAAAGAAAAAAAATATTATACTGTATATTACATTTCTTCACCTGTTTGTAAAAAATTTAGCCTACGGAAAATAAACTTCATGTTTGAATTAACCATCAGTTAATCAGACTAGCTTGTTTCACCAGAAATCGAGTACTTTGGTGTGAGTTTAGATAGGTTATTAACTTTTTTTCAGCTAGAAACTAGCAGTCTATACCCTTTATTACATTACCACTTGGCTTTCCTCTGTCACTCGGTTGCTTCACTAGCTCTCATGCATCACTACTACCCATTACTACCTAATCGATAGTCTTGCAACTCTTGATTATCCATTTATGTTATTACCAAAGGAATTTTTATTATGATCGTTTGAAGTTTCACACTTTTTTTTTCTTTTTTTTCGCGTAAGAGCCTGTTTACTGACTGGTTTCGTTCTTGGGTTCATTCTCGAATATCTCTGGGTTCAACTACTGGGTTTCTTCCTGCTTTTGCCAGTGTTTCATTTTATCAACACACTTGGATTTTATCATCTGTCCACTGGGTATTTTCTGGAATTACCCACTGGATTTGTCCTTTGATTTTTCCATATTGATATTTGTGGATTCACCTGCGAGGTTTTTTGAGGTTTTCAGTGGGTTTATTCCTGATTTTACCAAATTGGGTTGCACCTGGGTTTTGCTAATGTGGTTTTTCAAAATTTTACCCAGTAGTTTTCTTTCTGGGTTTATCTATTTGGTGTCTTCCTGGGGTTACCAACTGGGTCTCTCCTTGGATTTTGCCATTTTTTCATCGTTTTTTTTTTATTTATTTTATTTTATTTTTTTTTAAATAGGTTATCAGAAGGTTTTTCCAAGATAATTTCTTCTTCAGTTCCAACTAATACTAGCTCATATTTTAAACTTCGAAACATTGGTGATTTTCCACATATTTCCAAAAAAAAAAAAAAATAATAATAATAGTAATAAATAAATAAAAGAGACAACACTTTCTACATTTTTCAAATTTTGCAAAATTGCTAGTTTCAAACTGCAGAAATATTTTTGTTTAAATTTTTTCTAATTTTTGGGGGGATAATCAATATCCTGCAAATTCTGCAAAATTGTAATTTTGAAAGATTACAAAAAGGATGTTAGGGTTTAAATTATCAGTTATTAATCAGGTTTATTATTAAATATTTACTTTGGAAAACAGAACAATGTATTTAAGTTTTATATTTATAGTAATTGATAAATATTTTCCTTCATTGTTTTTCAGATCAGAATTGATTGTCTTACTGTGTAGAAGTGAAGTGGGGAAATCAAGACGAATTTCAGATAAACATCTCTGTAAGTACAAATTGCAATGAAATTTGTTTTTAAATGTGTAAGAAAGAATGTCTCTTAAATAGCTTCTTTTTAGTAAGTAGCTCCG
>NC_090735.1:48484890-48497390 GCF_036898095.1 Palaemon carinicauda
AAAAAACTACAATAAGCATATAAAACACTTCAGTGGATAACGCACCAAGATTAAAAGGAAGTGTTGTTGAAATTTACAACAAATCTGAAAATAACATCCCATTAAACCACTAATTATACGTCTACTTTTCCCCTTTCTCTACATCAGGGTCTATTTAAGAACTATATTTTATTTTGACCAACCTATCCTTCCCATTCTCTAAATATGTCCAAACCACCAGGAAATATTTGCTCCATCTCCTCAATTCATCCAAACTTTTACTCACACATTTACACTATTTTTTCCATATTATTCTCATGTACACCAGAAAAGGAAGTAAGAATAGTGAGCATGAGTTTACACACAAGCAAGACGTTTCAGTACAAAAATCTGATTTTTTTTTAATAGCAAAGACGTTTCAACTATTTACTTATTGATTAAAATATCAAATAAAAAACTATATTAATCACCAAGATCCAAGGGAAGAAAAATGTAAATGGACAACAAATCTGCATCGTGAAGTGAGCGTTTTCCAATTTGTCTCGAGTAGAGAAAACCGCAGCTATTTCATGAGGCCATTTCTGACATTTTATGACTGCCGAAGAGACGTAATTGCATCCGCGGTTATTTGGGAAACTTCAAACGCAACGAGATTCGGTCGGTTAGTTTTGTTTTTAGCTTAGTTATAGGATTACAGCCGGGTGGTTTCTTTACTTCTTATTTTAGTTTATTTTTAAACCATTATGAGGATTATTATCTACGTCAGGAAGGTTATATTTTCGAGTCGGTTTATTTATTTATTTAATTGTATGTGTCTGTAGACATGATTACGTCCAAACTACTCGACGGGTTTTCAGTCATTTTCACCACAGATAGATCTTAAGTCATGGACGACCCCATTAAATTTTTGGAGATGATCCGGATCCGGATCTGGATCTGGATTCTAGATCCCGATTTGCATTTTTTCACAATTTTAAAGATTATGTCAAAAGAAATTGACGGAATTTGACGAAATTTCCACCACAGATAAATTTTACGCCATGGACGACTCCATAAACGTTTGGAGATGATCTGTTTCCAGATTCGGATTCTAGATTCGGATTTATCTGCGTGCCTTTCTGTCTTTCTGTCTGTTGACAGGATTACGTTAAAATTAATCGACGAATTGTAACAAAATTTTCATCACAGATAGATTTAAGGTCATAGATGACCCCATACAGTTTTGGAGATGATCCGGATGTATATACGGATTTGCATTTTTTGCCATCTTAAAGATAACGTCAAAACAAATCGACAGATTTTGACGAAATTTTCACTACAGATAGAGTTCAGGTCATGGACGTCACTTATAAATTTTGGTAATGATCCAGTTCCAGATTCTGGATCTGGATCAGATGCAAATCAAATGTTTTTTTTTTTTTTTTTTTTGTTAACGTCATCCTTTGGCGGAGGTTAGAAATCTCGGAATGCTCTTTTTTATATAGTTCACTGATAACTTTTTTGAACAAAAGCGATTAAAGGTATAGGTCAAAAATTTGGTCTCTCTCTCTCTCTCTCTCTCTCTCTCTCTCTCTCTCTCTCTCTCTCTCTCTCTCTCTCTCTCTCTCAAGTAATTTCATAAACTTTTAACCCCCTCTACAATGTTTGGAAAAGGAAAAATTGTCAACTAATTGCTTTAGTGATATTAAGATTCCTCACAGCAATAAAGAAAAACTTTCTGTATAAACAACAGCAATTTGTATAACAAGCAATACATGTTTTCTACACTAAAATATCTCCTTCGGTTTTAAAATGGATTCATTCAAAATATCTAGTCTTGAACTGTACAAAATAACTACAAAATCCTTCCTGAGGGATATTTCTTCTCTTTCAACTTATTCTTATATGAATTGATGAAAGTTGCCTAGGAGTAGGCAAACACAGATGGTTACTCGCGTTTTGTAGAAAGAGAAGAGGATAAATGTCTTGAAAGGGGAGTGGCTGGTCTTACAAATGCTTTTACATTTGGCTCTGGAAATTGAAGGGGCGTTTCAAATGCTTTTAAAATGTCCCTGCGTTCCAGCATTTGTCTTGTTTGCTAACTGTTATTAACTTCTTTCCTTCTGATCTTTGTACTGTAAATTATTCGGTATTCCTTAATTGGAAAAGCCCTTGCCTGGCGATCGTCGAACTGGACTTCGAGTTCCGCTCAAGCTCGATAGTTTGAAGTGCGTGCAACCTCAACATATTTGTAGGCTAAGGAAAGGGTGTTTTGGAGTAGCTTATAGGTCTACCTGCTGAGTTATCAATAGCCATTGCCTAGCCCTCCCTGGTCTTAGCATGATTGGAGAGGGGGCTTGGGCGCTGATCATATGTATATATGGTCGGTCACTAGGGCATTGTCCTACTAGCTAGAGCACTGACACTGTCCCTTGCCTTTGCCATTCATAAGTGGCCTTTAAACCTTCAAACTTTCTCCGTACTCTAAGGACTGTGAATTTGTTTGGAAACCCTTTTAATCAACAATTCTTCAATCTGCCAACACAATCTGGCTTCTAAACAGCGAATGACGGGAAACAGAAAAACAACAGTAACAAAAGTAGTTGTTGGCAACTTTTCATCCACAATGTTTATGATTTATGGACCCCGAAAGTTCTGGAGAGTTTCCTTTGATAGTTTTTCAGCCAAAGGCAGAAACAAATCATTTTTAGTACCATAGGTTTAAGAAATATATTATTGTCATATAATCATCCCGGTTTGTTATAAATATATTGAAGAGAGGGTCAGGCAACATTGGAATATCTATTTACCATTACTGATAAATCACATTCATCTTAATGATAATTAAAATATAAACATTGATTGAGCGGATATTTTTTATTTATATGTAACCAAATTTCTATATCATAAAATTCTACGGTAACATGGTCTTATATTTTTCACTACATATTTTTTGTTATTTACGTTTTATTGAATAGTTATTGAAAGTATTTGCTATTTATTAAAAGCTTCCCGTTAGGTATATTGAATATACTATCCATTTACCTTCTGTGAAATAGGGTAGATATTGAATGAAGCTTTTGAACGAATAAATTAAAGCTATTCATCAACATTCTGACAGTACCTCCCCTATATAATAAAGAGCAAGTGTCTGGATACATATATATATATATATATATATATATATATATATATATATATATATATATATATATATATGTATATATATAATATATATATATATATATATATATATATATATATATATATATATATATATATATATTACCATTCTGACAGTACCTCCCCTATATAATAAAGAGCAAGTGTCTGGATATATATATATATATATATATATATATATATATATATATATTTATGTATATATACACACATATATATATATATATATATATATATATGTGTGTGTGTGTGTATATATGTATATATATATATATATATATATATATATATATATATATATATTTATGTATATATACATATATATATATATATATATATATATGTATATATATGTGTGTGTGTATATATAATATATATATATATATATATATATATATATATATATATATATATTTCCGGTTACGCTCAGCGGCATGGCCAGACGAATAAACTACTCGGTGTTTCCCTATCCCTCTGAAAGGGGGAAGAGAAGATAATCGTACAATGGCGAGTGTGTTGGAGGGGGGGGGGGGGGTGTACCTCGAGAGGTACGCTTGGAGACGCAATCACTCACAAATTTCCGAAGCTGCCGTGTTGTAGTTAAGAAAGTGGCGGGGGACAGTTGAATCTGTGTTTGCAAATCTACATAATATAATAGTAAAATTTTACGGGTCGCCTACACTACTATATGTATAAATACATATCAGTGAAAGGATGTATTAAAAATTATAGCAATAAGTGATATCTGAAAGTTGTCAATATCAAATATTTATGCCAGCAAAACAAATGAAACTTCTCAACTACGGACTCTAGGTGTGTGTACAGTGTGGGTATATATACGTGTGTAATATTAAGCCATTCCCTCAAAAACATTTTGCTTCGGAAAAGAGCAAGATTGTTGTGCAACATTCACCATCGCATTCATACTTTATTTGCTGAATCCAGGATTAATTTCCTTGTGCAGCAGTTTTCCATAACATTAGCTTTGTTATACCTACTCTTTTGTAATAATAAAAATAATAATAGTAATATTATTATTAGTAATATTTTTGCTAGAAAAACTTTATATTTTTATACTAAATTTACCTAGACATACAGATATTATTCATGTTGAATAAGCTATTTGGTAAAATTAGCAGATTATTGAAATGTATTCAAAATATGCAGAGAGCGAAACTTAAGAGTTTTTATACACGGCCGGAGTAATTTAGTACTGAGCGGAATAAAGATTTAGAATGACCTAATCTAAAGCAGCCAGTGACCCTTCTTAACAGGTTGGTCGGCCGGTTAAGATTGCTTCACACTTGTGTGGGTCACTGGCTCCGGTGTTGGCAGCCTGTTTGAAGCTAAGAAATGATAACCCCTTCTGAGTGAGGATACCTTAACGTGGTGAAAGCGTATATATATCGCCATGATCAGCAAAACTATACTAGTCAGGGCTACTCATACTAAGTTAGTTTGCTGTGAAAATTCAGATATGTCTCCCACTATCACCATATCCGCAGTCGCCAGCGTGGTGATGAAGATTGTCCAAAAATGCTAAACATAAATAATGGCAACGTAACGCCATGTTCATCAAAGCTGTACTACTCAGAGCCACCCATAATAGGTTAGTTTGCTATGAGGAATCAGATGAAAGTCTCCCACCATCACCAATCTGCAGTGGCCAGTGTGGCAATGAAAAGTGGCCAAAAATGCTGGACCTAATTAAGGACAAGTCTGAGGCCTTTGTCCTTTTTTGGACTATAAATGGCTGCATTTGTTGTGTTGCTGTTTTTTTATATCATGAATGAACGGCATTTCGAAAACAGGAGACGGATAAGATGACAGTGAGCAATGGCAAAAGAATATAACAGGCAACCCAATACTCATTGCTTCCAAAGGTGGGTAGGGCTTCTGATTAAACCACAGTAATAACGTCTCAGTAGTAATGACGTCGTTTGTAGGAATACTCTCTCTCTCTCTCTCTCTCTCTCTCTCTCTCTCTCTCTCTCTCTCTCTCTCTCTCTCTCTCTCTCTCTCAGGGCCACGTGTACAGGAGTAGGGCATTGATTCTCTTTTGTTTCCCGCTCAATAAGACTAAAATGAAGGTCCCATAGATGTTCCCCAACACCTGCTAGTAGTTAGATGCTCACTGTTCTCTAATAATAATAATAATAATAATTATTATTATTATTATAATTATTATTATTATTATTACTGTTATTTATTATTATTATTATTATTATTATTATTATTAGCTAAGTTACAACCTAGCTGGAAAAGCAGGATGCTATAAGCCCAAGGGCTCCAACAGGGAATATACCCCGGTAAGGAAAGGAAATAAGGAAATAAATTACTAGAAGTGTAGTAAATAACAATTAAAATAAAACATTTTAAGAACAGTAACAAGATTAAAATAAATATTTCATACATAAACTATTAGAACTTCCAAAATCCAAATTTTGGAATATCTGGTGGGTTAATTTGTTCTATTCTTTTGTCGTTGATAATGAGATGAAGCAGTAAGACCACTCAAGCGATGACTAGACGGGAGCGGGTCAGGAACTGAAGTCTAGGGGCGCTGCCTGCTACTCTTCAATATACGCTAAACCTGAAACCACTCGGTTCCTGGATAAATTGTTTTCTTATATCCTTACTGGATAAGCGCTAGCGGATTAAACTCGTAGATCTATATCGGATTTAAATGGTGGATCAACAACGTTATTGGAGAAATTATTAAAACCTAAATTTACCATGAAATTTAACGCCTAAAACAAGGAATTAGTGCTAACCCAATTGAGAATAACATTTTTAATTTGAATATTATTATTCATTGGTAACTACATAATAAACTGGCTTTTGACCTCTTTCCATATCGCAGAAAATGAATCTTAGAATTTGCATTATTTCCTCCCTCTTGAACTACTGCTCGTGTAATTGGTGGTCATTTATATAAAGGGTAAGCACTTAGATTTTATAAGGACACGTTGCATGAAATGATCTCGAGAGAGTGACTCGAATAAAATGTTTGATTTGAATGTATCGTTAACTTCAAGTTTTATTGTTTTAAATGGATCTGACAATTTCGTTTACTGAAACTTTGTTTTAATAACGTTATTACATGATACGAAAGACATCAACAACAAAAACAAATGCAGCCGTCTCTAAACAACTGCAGGCCAAAGGCCTCAGACATGTCTTATATTCATGTGTGGTTTGGCCATTTCATCACCAGTTGGCCATAGCAGATTGGTGGTGGTGGAAGACTATAATTTGACCGCTAACAGCAACCCAACCTAGTATAACTTTGCTGATCATGGCGATACACAAACCCTTCCACCACGTCAAGGTATCCCCACTCCGAGAGATGGTCTTAGTGTATCAATATTATATCATATTTACAAACTGTAAGCTTTATTTTACAAATCTCTACTTTACCTCCGTTGCCGCTTCCTTTCTTTTACCTTGCTGTCCATCACCTTTAACTTTTACTCCATAGTACCCCAGTTACCTTTGAGATCTGAATAGCCTTACTGGGCCCAGCGTCTGGTTATATATCCCATATCTATACATCAGACCAAATGAAATTCAATCCTTTTTTTTTTTTTTTTTTTTTTTTTTTGAAATATACTGTATGCTTTATCTCAAGCATATCCGCAAACAGCTTTCTACTTTAAAGCTAAAATTCGTGAGTGGAAGTTGGAAATTAATAGGAATAACAAAATCCAACGCAATAAAAATATTTAATGCAATCCTTGGGAGGCTATATCTGGATGACTGATTCAAAGCAGATAGGATTAAAGTCTTGATTTCAGTTAATGCGTTGCAATATGTATCGTGCTTTTCATAACATTCATGATTTATACTTGCTATCATGGCTAGACATGAAATGGATATATATATATATATATATATATATATATATATATATATATATATATATATATATATATATATGTGTGTGTGTATGTATGTATGTATATTTATTTGTGTATTTATATGTGTGTATATATTATATGTATATATATACATATTTACTATATATATATATATATATATATATATATATATATATATATGTATGTATATATATATATATAGATATATATATACATTCATATATAAAACATACGCACACACGCTCACACTAACACACATTTCTAGATAAAAACTATTGTTTCTCGATTTTAATAACTTTGGTAGAATTCTAGATAGAAACTAGTGTTGCTGGACTTTAATAGCTTTAGTAGAATTTTAGACAGGAATTAGTGTTACTGGATTTAAATAATTAGAGTAGAATTCTATGTAATAAAATAGTATATCTGGATTTTAATAGCTTAAGTAGAATTCTAGAAAGAAGCTAGTGTTTCCGGATTTTAATAACTATGGTAAAATTCGAGATAGAAACATAGAAACTAGTGTTGCTGGACTTTGATAACTATAGTAGAATTCTAGGTAGAAACTAGTGTTCCCGGATTTCAATAACTATAGCTTTAACATGCATAAATAATGCTATCCAGAGAGAGAGAGAGAGAGAGAGAGAGAGAGAGAGAGAGAGAGAGAGAGAGAGAGAACAAATAAATAGAACTACTTGAGTCATACAACATATTTTTTTTTTTTTGCACAGAAGTCCTTCAAATGATCCGAGATGTAATTAACACTTGTGTTGCTATAAAAATTGTGAAATTGTCTAATGAAATGGCTGTTTGCTCTTCTTACTCTGCTGGCGTTGTAGAAAATAACCTTGGTGAAAACACTCATTTGCATAGTTTTTTTATGTCTGTAATGATCTCGTTAAGGTTTTTACGGTTTTTTGTTTTATTTAGGAGTATTCATTAGTGGTTCTATGATCCGTCTTGTTCCCAGTGTTGAGTTTAGCCTTTCTTCTCTTTTGTTATATATTAAAAAGGTGTTCTTTAGAAATATTGCTTTGAATAATTGTTAGCCTCTTTTTAAATGGTCACAATGTCTTCCTCGGATATAATTATTTTATGATAATAATAATGTTATTTGGGGTGATTTTTCTTTGTAATTTTCCAATGTAATTATCACTGTTATTTCTTCAACAACCAAATTCGTTACTTATATCTCTTTATCTATTTGTTATCCTATCACATTAAGTGCTAAGAAAACATTGTGGATTTATGGGATAATTTAGAAATATTATAAACAATATAGACATTGATACGATAACAATTAGAACATGAACGTTTTTTTTCGATAACATTATCTTTTTTTAAACGTTCGTTATGTGAGCATTTGTTAAACGTTTTATTTCTCAACCAATTACAGGGTTAAATCCTATTTATAATTAAAATATATGGTTGAAAACACCTGATTAATAAGAGAAATTTGGATATGTGCCTAGAAGTGTCATAATTTGCTTATTAGGCGAGTTCCAGCCCAGTAATGAACATGCTCATTTATTTTTATTATTACTGATGTGATGTTTACATCAAAACGACAGTGATCCTAGCTTGAGTGGAGAGGGGGCCTTGGCGCTTGATCATATGTAACATGGTCACTCTCTATCTAGGGCATTGTCTTGCTCGATAGGGCAATGTCACTGTCCCTAGCTTCTTCCATTCATGAGTGCTCGTTAAACCTTTACATAGTCTCCGGCAAGGAGGCGGGAAGGCATTAAGTATAATGGCCGTAGGGTCTAATTGTTACATGGAGTTGAATAGTATATGAACACAATTTGCTTTATTATTCAGAGAACGCTTTACGGGAAATGTAAAAAATTTGATCATAATGTAATAGAGGACATTACGTTGGTGTAAGGTGCAGATGGACATAGGAGTCTTTGGTACACCTCGCTCCGAAAAAGTTCACCTTTCACACCCTCACTGCACAGAGAGTTCTTTCCTTCAGCTCCACCCATCACCTCTGCCATAACTCTGCGTATACTACCTGTTTTGTTAATGATGGGGGACTTTAGTCTGATCGCTCAAAGCAAACCAAGCTAGTATGAGTGACCCTGACTATTACAGCTTTAGAGGGATCTCAAAACGTCGTTTGCTGAAACTTTATTTTTGAATTAATGACGTTATACATGATACGAAAGACAACAACAACAACAACAAATGCACCATTTCTATTCAGCTGCAGGCCAAAGGTATCAGACATGCCTTGTATTAATGTCTGGGCTTTGGCCATTTCATCACCACGTTGGCCATAGCGGGTTGATGATAGGGGAGAATTTAGTCTGATCGCTCACAGCCACCCAACCTCGTACAGCTTTGCTGATCATGGCGATACACAAAGCCTTTCAACACGTTAAAGTATCTTCCCTCAGAGAGATGGTCTTAGTGTATCAATATTATATCATATTTACAAACTGTATTCTTTACTTTCTTTACAAACCTCTATACCTCCGTTACCGCTTCCTCTCTTTTACCTCGGTGCCCATCTTTAACTTATACTTCACAGCACCCCAGTTACACTTGGGATCTAATGGTTCCACAGGGACCAGCGTCTGGGTATATATCCCATATCTATACATCAGACCAAATAAAATCCAATCCAGTATATTTATTCCATAAATATATGCTTTATAACAAGCATATCCGCAAACAGCTTTCTACTTTAAAGCTAAAATTCGTGACTCGAAGTTAGAAATTAATAGGAATAACAAAATCCAACGCAATAAAAATATTTTATGCAATCCTTGGGAGGCTATATCTGGATGACTGATTCAAAGCAGATAGGATTAAAGTCTTGATTTGAGTTAATGCGTTGCAATGTGTATTGTGCTATTCATAACATTCGTGATTTATTCTTGCTATCATGGCTAGACATAAAATGGAACATATATATATATATATATATATATATATATATATATATATATATATATATATATATTTCAAATAAGCCATATATATTAATACATTAAAGTCTGGATTCTCTTAACGACCTCGGGATCAGAGCCCAAGGCGGAGTGGTATGGTCACTGGCATACAGATATCCTGGACGAGGGTTCAAATCCCCGCCGGTCCGATATCATAGTCTTTGTGCGGTTCCGCCTTGGGCTCTGATCCCGAGGTCGTTAAGAGAACCCAGACTTTAATGTATTAATACATATGGCTTATTTGAAATATGAAAGAAACACGTTTAAATGTGCAAAACATTTATCATATATATATATATACATATATATATATATATATATATATATATATATATATATATATATATATGTATGTATGTATATTTATTTGTATATTTATATGTGTATATATATATATATATATATATATATATATATATATATATATATATATATATATATATATATATATATATATACTGTATATTATAATCATTTATATATAATGATACACACACACGCACACGCTCACACACACATTTTTAGATAAAAACTAGTGTTTCTGGATTTTAATAACGGGTAGAATTCTAAATAGGAATTAGTGGTTTGGATTTAAATAATTATAGTAGAATTCCAGGTAAAAGAATAGTATAACTGGATTTTGATAGCTTAAATAGAATTCTAGAAAGAGGTTAAATGTTTCTGGACGTTAATAACTATAGTATAATTTTAGATAGAAACTAGTGGTCCCGGATTTCAATAACTATAGGTTTAACAAGCCTAAATAATGCCATCGAGAGAGAGAGAGAGAGAGAGAGAGAGAGAGAGAGAGAGAGAGAGAGAGAGAGAGAGAGAGAGAGAGAGAGAGAATAGAACTACTTGAGTCGTACAACATATTCTTTTTGCACAGAAGTCCTTCAAATGATGCGAGATGTAATTAACACTTGTGTTGCTATAATAATTGTGAAATTGTCTAATGAAATGGCTGTTTGCTCTTCTTACTCTGCTGGCGTTGTAGAAAATAACCTCGCTGAAAACACTCATTTGTTTTATGTTTTATGTCTGCAATGATCTCATTAAGGCTTTTACCGTTTTTACCTTTTATTTAGGAGTATTCATTAGTGGTTTTATGATCCCTCTTGTTGCCAATGTTGCTTTTATCCATTCTTCTCTTTTGCTATATATTAAAAAAGGTGTTTTCTTAGAAATATTGCTTTGAACAATTATTATCCTCTTTTTAAATAGTCACAATGTCTTCCTCAGAAATACTGAATTTATGATAATAATAATGTATTTTCGGAGGAGTTTTCTTTGTACTTTTTTCCATTATAATCAATGTTATTCCTTCAACAACCACATTCGTTACTTTTTATCTCCTTATCTATTTGTTATCCTATTGGTTCAATCTCTTTAAGTACTACAGAAAAATTGTGAATTTAGGGGATAATTTAGAAATTTTATAACCATTATAGATATTTATAAGATTGCAATTAGAACCTGGAACGTTTTTTTCGGTAACAGTAATTTCCATGGAACGTTTGTTATGGGAGCTTTTATAAAACCTTTTATTTCTCAACCAAGTAAAGAGTTAAATCCTATTTATAATGAAAAATTATGGTTGAAAACACCTGATTAATAAGAGAAATTTTGAATAAGTGCTTAGAAATGTCATAACATTTCTTATAATAATGATGCGAGTCTCAGTTCAGTAATGAAAATGTTTATTTATATCTATTATTACTGATGTAGTGTTTATATGAAGACGACGGTGATATAAAAGAGGGTCAAGATGACCCTGGCCCTCCTTGGTCCTAGTTTGGGTGGAGAGGGGAAACTGATCATATGTAATATGGTCAGTCTCTAGGGCATTGTCCTGCTCGATAGGGCAATGTCACTGCCCCTTGCCTCTGCCTCTCATGAGGGGCCTTTAAACCTTTACGTAGTCCCTGGCTAGGAAACGGAAAGTCATTAGGTATAATGGCCGTAGGCTGTAAGTGTTGCATGCAGTTGAGTAGTAATCTATATGAAGACAGTTTGCTGTATTATTCAGTGATCTTAACGTAATAGAGGACATTATGTACCTTACCGAAGGTTGTTCTAAGGTACAGTTGGACATAGGAGTCCTTGGTACACCTCGTTCCGAAAAAGTACACCCTTTCACACCATCACTGCACCTAGAGTTCTTGCCTTTAGCCCCACCCACCACCTCTGCCGTAACTCTGCGTACATTATCTGTTTTGTTAATGATGGAGGACTTTGGTCATATCGCTCACAGCAAACCAAACTAGTATGGGTGACCCTGCCTAGTACAGCTTTGCTGATTAAGGAAACAAATTTCACCATGTAAAGATATCCCTACTTAGAATGGGTCTAGTTATGAGGAGTAATACAGAATACATGATTTCTTAGTTCCACATTTTATCTTCATCTGAGGACATTATCAAGATCACCCCAGTTAAAATATTATGTAATTTTGGGGTCGGTATGAACCAACTGACTCTGGGGTGTGGTAATATGTTCTGATTAGTTTTAATTTCAGGATGAT
>NC_090735.1:48504890-48509890 GCF_036898095.1 Palaemon carinicauda
ATTATATAGGGGGGATTATTATTAATATTATTATTGTTACTATCATTATTATTATTATTATTATTATTATTATTAGTAATAGTAATAGTATTATTAAGATATTCAGTCATGTGTGTTATCCCCACTTTAAGAAATGCTATCGTTATACTAATGATAATTTCATTTTAACAAAATACTACATATTCTTCCAAATACGGGTACTATTTTCATCTATCATTCATTTTTCAAAGTGAGATTACTTTTATGACCTTTTTCGTAGCAATTTCTATTACATATTATCTTTCGTTAAATTTAATTTGAAAAAATCTATTGTCTCGATACTTCTTTGCTGACACCAACCATTTGTTGAAGCTTTTTATCGGATTAATTATCTGATGATAATGAACCACTTGATTCCTCCTTCTCCGATATAGGGTTTCATCTTGAAGGGGAAATGTGAAACCGCGTCAGAATAATGTGATGTATGTGTAACGTATGTGTACGCGTTCACAAGAGAATGTGTATATGATGAAGTGTGTACACTAGAGAGAGAAAATAATGTGATATGTGGTATTAATACGCACCTTTTTTCAAGAATAGGTTAGAATATTTTTTTTGCTGGCGTGGATTTATGTACAGTTGGACACAGGAGTCCCTGAGAAACGGAGGGTTGGTGGGCGGGGCTAATCACAGGAACTCGCCGTGCAGTAAGGGGCTGACTGGGTGAACTTCCTCTGAGCGAGGTATACCAGGAATTCCTGTGTCCAACTGTACACCTGGAAGATAATTGGGATAATAGATAGATTGATGAAAAACTAAAAGTGTATTGGTTATTGGGATAGCATATTTCACTGGTGTGCGCGACCTGTTAAAGATAAGATCTAAATTTTTAGTAGGATATTCAGACACACACCTCCTCTCACCAGGCCATGACTACTCTCCCTCGTCTCTACCCGGGGAACGGACAGAGATAAACATGATTGGATATATATATGTATATATATACATTTATATATATTCATATATATGTATATATATATATATATATATATATATTTATCTATATATACATATATATACATATATATACATACATATATATATATATATATATATATATATATATATATATATATATACATATATATATATATATATATATATATATATATATACACACATATATCTACACACATATATATATATATACATATATATTTATATATATATACATATATATATATATATATATATATATATATATATATATATATATAGATATATATATATATATCCAAATACTTGCTCTTTATTGTATAGGGAAGATTATTAATTTGTTATGGTTTTTAATTAAATTACTTTATATAGTTTATTAATAACAAACGATATCGGTGTCAATAACCTTTGCTGTCACGATGCTAGAAACCCCAAAATCATTCATTCATTGTTATTCAGGACTCGAATTTGATCGACGCAACATACCTGAAACTCAGAAATGTGCTGGTGTTTATTAATATAGATTTGTAATAAATTTCTAAAACTCATTTTTATGAATATCAAATAGATTCGTCAAAAAAAAAATATTTATTTTTTTTTTCTTTTGTAAAGAAACCTGAATTATTGGACTTGATTAAGATCTAACGACAAAATGATAGTTGATCTTGAGAGCTTCGTGCGTCACTGACCCTTTTAGACTTTTTTTCTTATAATTTCCATAAAAATATGAGGAAAAGTGCAGATTTATTTATATTATTTCGTGTTCTTATGATAACGAGAAAGTCTCCTTTTACATGAGAGAGAGAGAGAGAGAGAGAGAGAGAGAGAGAGAGAGAGAGAGAGAGAGAGAGAGAGAGAGAGAGAGAGAGAGAGAGAGAGAGAGTTCACTTAGTTATAAAAATTCTTGAAAAACGGGCAACTGTACCCATTGATTATAAAACTATTATAGCAATATACAAAAGTTTTTTCAGTAAAATCTCTAGACAAAAGATTGTAGTTTCCTAAAAAAAAATTAATAGCCGAGTTTATGTATATCTTAATAGCCTAAAATGGGATCATACTTCGTGTTCATGATATTACAATAACATTCAATTTATTTCTGGTGTTTTGGTGTTTGGAAACCAGTGATTTAATAATATGGATTTTAAAATGGATATTTTGAATATTGTCAAATATATAGTATAATAACTAGGAGAAACTGTATTGGCTATATAAATATTTTACTACACTCAAAGTAAATATTATTTCCATTTACTCTTATCTCTGAAATGTTTACAGTGTCAGTCATGGAAGAGAGGGGAAGGAAATCAAATTGTAAAATGGAAAGTTAATTTAGTAATCGAATTACATTGAAAATCATTAATAGCATTTGAGTCAGTTGGTATTGTGGTCTCACAGTCTCTCTACAAAAATATGAATATGATCGGTGTTGAATTCGCGATACTTTTGTTTATGAAAGGATTAACTTTCAGATGCACATCTTATTGGTTTCGATAATCAACAATTAATGGTTTATAGGCCGGTCATGAATGGCAGAGGCAAGGGACAGTGAAATTGCCCTATAGAGTAGGACAGTGCCATAAAGACTGAACAAATTATCTATGATTAGCACCCAAGACCCCTCTCCACCCAAGTTAGGACTAGGGAGGGCAGGCAATGGCTGCCGATGACTCAGCAAGTAGAATTATAGGTTACCCCAAAACCCCCATATCTTTTAACTCACAAGGATGGTGAGGTTGCAGCCACCAAAGGAATTAGTGAGTTTGAGCGGGAATCGAACCTAGTCTGGCGTTCACCAGTTAGGAATGTTACCACATCGGCCACCACAACCCTAAAATAATGAACAATATAATATATAGATATATAATATATAAAATATAATATATAATATATAATATATAATATATAATATATAATATATATATATATATATATATATATATATATATATATAATATATATATATATATATATATATATATATATATATATATATATATAGATAGATATCTGATATATAGATAGATTAAAGAATATTTTCACAATAGAAGGTCATCTTCTGGAATAATGGTACTAAAATGATTTTTCGATGACGCGATAGCTAATTGATTGGTTGGATAACTGTTTGTTGTTTATTTCTTGCTTGAGGGTACACTTGGGCACACTATTTTATCTTATTTTTGTTCCTCTTGTTTTGTTGAAGGTTTTATAGTTTATATAGGAGATATTTATTTTAATCTTGTTGCTCTTCTTAAAATATATTTTTTTCTTTACTGAGCTATTTTTCCTGTTGGAGCCCCTGGGCTCATAACATCCCGCTTTTCCAACTAGGGTTGTAGCTTAGCAAGTAATAATAATAATAATGATAATAATAACAATAATAATAATAATTGTATATTATGGAGCGATAAAAGAAATCTATTAAAATCTAATAGGAAATTGTGTCTTTTTCTATTAGCCACCAGTCTTATTGCGATTGGGCAACGTTTCATATATATATATATATATATATATATATATATATATAATATATATATATATATATATATATATATATATATATGTGTATTTATATATTTATATAGATATATTTATATATATAGATATGTATATTTATATATATATATATATATATATATGTATAGATATATTTTATATATATAAAGATATATACACACATATTTATATATATATATATATATATATATATGTGTGTGTGTGTGTGTGTGTGTGTGTGTTTGTATAGACAAATATATATATATATATATATATATATATATATATATATATATATATATATATATATATATATAAGCGCACACACACTCACACATGCATTTGTGTATGAATATATGTGTAAATATGCATAATATACTTATCACTGTATATTTATTATTGAATTTATAGATATTTCTTGCTATGCACACTTTCAATTCTAGAGTATACACAAGTATTTGTGTTATATAGTGATAATGAGAAGACTTTTTATCAGCACCGTCATAAATTCATTAATATGACAGACAGACGGATACATTATTATATTTTTAAAGGAAAACTTTCACATTAAGCGAGAATCTGTTGAAACTGAGACCAGATGTTGTTGAGAAACTTTCAGGGTTTCGATCGTCTTACGAGATAAGATTGCATGAAATATTATTCCCAAGAAACATAAGATTAGTTAGGGAAACCTTGCTAAGGATAGAATAAGCTTGCATGAAATGTGAACTGTCGTAATTGTTAGTTTGTAAATGACAAATTAAGCTCTCGTGAAATGTCAAGATGTCCTTTCATGAAATATCATTATGTCCTAATTGTTAGTTTGTAAACAAGAGGAAAAACTCTCGCCAAATCTCAAAATGTCGTAATTGTTAGTTTGAAAATAATTTTGTTATTTGGCTCCTAGTTTCATTAATGGTGATGTTGCATTTTAAGATACTAATCTATTTACAAAGAGGATGTTATGAGGTTTATAAGAGAAAATAAAAATTTGCCATAGAAAACGGTAAAAATCTTGAAATAAATGTTGCCAGGCATTTACCGTTTTAAAAACGAATATTTTGACGTTAAGGGGTGATATTGCGGTCATCAACCTTAAAAGATAATAACAAAGTAGGGTAAAAGTTTCGGCCGACTGTATTTCTGATAATACGGCTTAGACCCGTATATTTATACGGAGAATTTCAGGTAGCAATCAGGTTTTTTTAACAGTGTATATAAAGCGATCGGATTCAATACATCGATAGGTTATTACTAAACGGAATAGTGGAAACAAACTTGGCAAATAACTTTAAATACAATACCCTGTATCTATCAAAGATGCTGAATAAAATAGTGTATTTTGCATATCCTTAACATTAAATAGTCTATTTTCGTAAATTTTATAGGTATATCTAGCATAGCTGGTAAATTAGATAATACATATTTCTCGTAACTATTAAATAAAATAGTTCATGTCTGTTATAACCTTAGATAAATGATTTAGTCTACATCTTGCGTAAATTTATGGTTAAATAGTTCATATATTG
>NC_090735.1:48519890-48524890 GCF_036898095.1 Palaemon carinicauda
GAGGATCATAAAGATGACTTACAAATCCAGAAAAAACGTTAATCGTCCACAGACATATTATAGGTTAACTGGTCATATTTTCTCTTAAGAAAATTCATGAAATGCTTATAAAGTTTGCCTTTCCATATTTTTTTATTATCTACAAGTAAAGATTTATCAAACCATTAAACTCAATTGAAATTCTCGTGAATAAATTTACGTACAGTAATTCTTCTGACAATTTTACGATATATCTTATGCATTTCCTCTTCTGGATTAAGTCCGTTTTCATTTTTGCTGAGGGCTGTTTAGAATGTAAGGTTAGATTATTTGCTTATGTATTGGGTACAAGAACCCACTTGGTGCAAATAAAGATAATTCTAATATATCATCTAACTATAAGAGAGATCAAATTCCCCCCCCCCCCCCCCCCCCCCCCAAAAAAAAAAAAAAAGTCCTAGGTCCATTGTGTGAAAGCATCCGCTGAATATATGCAATCATAGTAACGTGTAACCTTACTATGAATATTATTATATTGATTAATTTCTTTCATGTTAAACTTTTATGATAAGCTATCGCGCGTATCCTGTATTGGTAATGTATAATTTAAGCATCCATATAGGTAGTAGGTTGGCCGGGGCAGCAGCCACCCTTTGAGATGCTACCGCTAGAGAGTTATATCGTCCTTTGACTGGCCAGACAGTAGTACATTGGGTCCTTCTCTCTGGTTACTGCTTATTTTCCTTTTACCTACACATACACAGAATAGTCTGGCCTATTCTTTTCACATTCTCCTCTGTCCTCATACACCTGACAACTGACAACATTGAGATTACCAAACAATTCTTTTTCGCTCAGCGGGTTAACTACTGCTCTGTAAGTGTTCTGTGGCTACTTTCCTCTTGGTAAGGTAGAAGAGACTCTTTACCTATGGTAAGCTGCTCTTCTAGGAGAAGAACACTCCAATATCCAAAATTTCTCTTCCTCTTGTTTTTTTTTAAAGTTTTTAGAGTTTATATATGAAAGATCTAATTTAATGTTGTTAATGTTCTTTGAATATTTTGTTTTGATTGTTTATTGCTTCTCTTGTAGTTTATTTATTTCTTTGTTTCCTTTCTTCACTGGGCTATTTTTAACTGTTGATGCCCTTAGGCTTATAAAATCTTGCTCTTCCAACTATGGTTATAGCTCAGCTTGTGATAATGATATTAATAGTATAGATAATAATAATAATAATAATAATAATAATAATAATAATAATAATAATAAATAGCTTTCATGTTCAACTTTTGTTATAAGTTATCAAGGGAACTCATGACTTTCTTGAAATTCCATATGAATTATGTATAGTTTATGTATAATGTAATCATCATAAAACAAATCGCACTTGCAGATCTACATTTTGCGTGACAATCGTGCTTCCCCCAACAGCCAACCCACTGATTATCTTCAATGGACTGGTTATTCACCATTCCGATATACCTCGAGAGCAAATATAATTAAGCCGGGTTTAAAGTCTTCAATGATAATTTCCCTCTGTGAATAACGCCAGCGTCCCAACTGCATTTGGGAAGGATTAAATGGGTTCCCAGAAAGCCGTTCCGATTCGTTCCCATTAGCGTGTAATTCAGTGAGAGTTCCTTTGCTTTCGCTTCATTATCTGCCTCGGGAAGATCCTCGTAAAGAAGGACGCGTGAATCACAATAAACCTGATTGTCCTCTCCATTTCTTATGACACTTTTGGCTTTTATCACCGTATAGTCCAACGGACAGTTTATATATATATATATATATATATATATATATATATATATATATATATATATATATATATATATATATATATGTGTGTGTGTGTGTGTGTGTGTGTGTGTCAAATAATAGGTTTATGAATAGAAAAGAATAGCCGAATAGGTCCCTTGAAACAGATGAACTTAGAAAAGACGATGGATGGACGAAGTAAGAAAGACCATGAATAGACGGGTGTGGAAGGATATGAAACACCTGATCCAGTACCAAATAGAACAGTAGGAGAAGAAAAGGAAGCATCAAAAGTTATGAAAAGAGGCAAAGCAGCTGCAGAAGATGACCAAACAATTGATTTGATAATAGATGAAGGAGATTTCATAGTAGTAAGTAGTAAAACTGTCTGAACTTTACACCAAAAGTCTGCAAGAATGCTCTGTACCCACAGCTAGGATGAACTTACTATCATTATACTAATTCACAAAAAGGAGACACAAAAGACCTGAAATATTACCACCCAATAAGTTTACCCTCCGTTATATATAAGATATTTACAAAGATCATATTAAGCCTAATATAAAGACAGATAGACTTTAATCAACCAAGAGAGCAGGCAAGCTTTAGAAGTGGGTATTTAACAACTGACCATATCCATGTAATTAGCTAGCTGATGGAAAAATCAACAGAGTATGACAAACCACTATGTTCGGCATTTATTGATAACGAGAAAGCTTTTGATTCTGC
Organism: Palaemon carinicauda; assembly: GCF_036898095.1. Taxonomy (NCBI): domain Eukaryota; kingdom Metazoa; phylum Arthropoda; class Malacostraca; order Decapoda; family Palaemonidae; genus Palaemon; species Palaemon carinicauda. The sequence continues at coordinate 48,522,360 of NC_090735.1, forward strand.
CAAAACTTCAGGAGTAATGAAATCACTACAAAATACTATGTTAAAACACTTGAAGATATCTTTAGAGACAGTACAGAAATTCTAAAACTAAAGATATTGAGAAAATTCCGATTGAGAGAGGAGTGAGACAAGGACACCCCATCTCTCCTAAATTATTCGCAGTATGTGTAGTAGTCTTTAAAAATTTAGATTTGGAAAATGTAGGAATTAATATTAACAACTTAAGATTTGCAGATGACAAAGTTATATTTAATGAATCATTGAGGAATTGCTAAAGATGATAGGAGATTTGGATAAAGTAGAAATGTAGGACTGAAAATAAGTGTGAGTAAATATCTAACCCAAGATAGTTGAAGGGCATGGTACAGAGGTGATGGCACTAGAGAATAATGGTTTGATGTTGGAGTTTCCTTCTCCTAGAAGCTCTGCCTAACATAGCTAGATTCTCTTCTATCCTTATCAAGAGGAAAGTAGCCTCTGAACAATCAACATACAATAGTTAACCCCTTCAGCGAAGAAATGTTTGGTCATCTCAGTGTTGTCAGGTGTATGAGGACAGGGGAGAATGTGTAAGGAATAAGCCAGACTATTCGGTGTATGTGTAAGCCTGCAAAAGAAAAAGGAGTCTTAACCAGAGAGATGGATCCAGTGCAGTAATGTCTGCCCAGTCGAAGGACCCAATAACTCTAGCGGTAGTATCTCAACAGGTAGCGGTTGCCCTGGCCAACCAACTACTATATATACAGTATATACACGCACACACACACACACACACACACACACACACATATATATATATATATATATATATATATATATATATATATATATATATATATATATATATATATATCCATATATATACACATGTATATATATATATATATATATATATATATATATATATATATATATATATATTATAATGATTACTTATACTCAACGACTACTTGCGTAGAATTATAGTATAATAAAAAATACGTGAATACAATACCTCCTTTTTGAAATACCTTAAACATGATTATATAAACATTCCCGTTTCATAACATAAGCACTCATCATTAACTACCATTACCAATCAAAATAAAGCGAAACAGAAATGAGATAAGTCCAAGAGAAAAATGCAAGTTATCTAATTTACAAATCTCGGACTTGGAAACGAAAGCAATTTCATTACACCATTGCGGAGTTTGGCTTACTGCCCGAAGGGAAAATTACATCTCGGGTGGTCGAAATACTTCAAAGGTTTCCGGGAAAATTTCAATTAATCTTTATCTTTCATCTTTGAAAAATAAGATTTTTCCTAAATACGGTGGAATTTAACGATTTTCAGCATCGTCTGAGGTCTTGGGCTGTTTGTTTTTCTTGTTTAATTTTAGAAAACAAGGAAATTTGTTACGATGCTCGATATATTTTAGACTTTTTAGTTAGTTTTATAATCAATATCGAGAAGGAGAGTAGTATAAGAGAGGGTCCAAACTGCAAGTCTCATATGAAGAGTTGATGAAATCCCTATCATGAGCTAGATGAGAGGAGATATGAAGGTGTGTGTAATTCCCCTAGACTTTTATTGGCTCTCGCCTTCATTTTGTTGAATATAAATTGCGATTCCTATTATAATTGTTTCGATATATAGATATGAATTTTCTTTCATTTTCATTTCAATCAAGGTAAAATTAATTTTGAAACCTCAGATGAAGCTAGCAAGAGAGATCGGCTGAACTTCAGCTGAACCAAGACCTTATTGATAACCATATTAGTCTCATGCTTTCGCTCAAAATTTCGAATATGTGACTGTGATCAATGTGACCTGCTGCTCAAAAACTCATTTTTTTTCATAAAACTTCACTTATTTATAACGGGGAACCTAGTATCAATTCTATATCCATTTGATATTTTCCTCTACCATTATTAGAAAGTAATTACTTGGCATTTATGTCGTCATTTCCAATGAATTTTTATTGTCTAGCATATCTTGCTTTACTGTATTCCATAAGCTAAATTTGAAGCTTTTATCTGGAAACTTGTATTCAGACTTTGGTGCCACCACCCCAAAAGAAATTATGGATGTTACTGGTTTTGCGAAGCATTGGCAACTACCTTCTGTTAATATGCCATATTTTATTGCTGCTTATTAGCGTTGCCACTTTTCCATTCAACTTATTATTTTTGCTTAGCTGTCATTATTATTATTATTATTATTATTATTATTATTATTATTATTACAATGTAGCCTATAACCCTAATTGGAAAAGCAAGATGCTATAACCCCAAAGGCTCCAACAGGGAAAAATAGCCCACTGACGGAAAGAAACGAGGAAATAAGTAAATTATAAGAGAAGAATTAACCATGAAGATAAAATATTTCAAAAACAGTAACAACAGTAGATTAGATCCCTCACATATAAACAATAAAAACTTAAGAAAACAAGAGGAAGAGAAACAAGACAGAACATTGCTATGTAGTCTTATTGTCATGTTATCCTCTTGGCTATTATTTGTCACTTCGGCTCGCTCCCTTTCACCACTGC
>NC_090735.1:48529890-48547390 GCF_036898095.1 Palaemon carinicauda
TAAATAAACATATATCTGTATATAAATATATATATATACATGTATATATATATACATGTATATATATATATATATATATATATATATATATATATATATATATATATATATATATATATAATAGGCATGCCTGTGTATATATATCAAAATAAATATATAACCAAATTGAGAGAGAGAGAGAGAGAGAGAGAGAGAGAGAGAGAGAGAGAGAGAGAGAGAGAGAGAGATGAAAATGAAATTTTATCACACTTTCAAAGCCTCCACAAGTAGTTATGTTCTAAAGTTATTTTCCCATAAATAGAAAAAAGTTAATTGAGAAAGGAAAACATTCAACTCCAGATAAAAAAAAATCAAAACTTCTTCGCAAGGAAAAGGTTTTTTTATATTTTTTTATAGTTCCTGAAGAAATAATCATAATGGAAAGGTCTTGTATGGCTTGGAGTTAGCTTTTAATTTCTAATGAAAAGTCTTTTAATTTTCAGTGATTTTCTTTCGTGATTTTTAGATTTGAGATTAAATTAACAAAATAGCGTTTATGCATTTTTGAAGTAAATGGAAGGGGTAATCACTGACTTTATCTAGATAAACGAATGTCCTGATAAAAAGAAAAATTTTTTTTTTAGTTTTTTATAGGTGAAGCATAATATAAGTTTAGATTTACGAATGTCCTCCTGATAAAAAAAAAATTAATTATTTAAGTGTTTTTTATTAAGTAAAACAAAATATAAGTTTAGATTTACGAAATGTCCTCCCTATGAAGAGAAACAAACCTTTTAAGTTTGTTTCTATTAATTAAGCAAAATATAAGTTTTCAGGTATAATGTTATACAATCCTAATTTATGGTGATCTACATCTATAGAGTTTATGCAATTAATCAGTGAAGTTGTTTCTTGGATAGGTATTGTGACACAAAAAAAAAAGAGAATTAGAAATTGTCTCGATATTCAATTTCAGTCTTCAATTTTTTTTTTATGGGTTTGCCATTTTTTATGGTTTCATTTGTTGGGTATCGCGAAAAACAGTGATATTGAAGTATTATTATGGTTATTTTAGTAATTATTTCCAAAGCAATATCAGGGTACTACATTAAACTCTACTGTAAATTTCAGATATGTTCTTAAATGTGGTTTATTCAAAATGGATTATTCTATTTAATATACGTATATATATATATATATATATATATATATATATATATATATATATATATATATATATATATATATACAGTATATATATGTATGTATATATGTATATATACAGTATATATACTGTATGTATATATATATATATATATATATATATATATATATATATATATATATATATATATATCATATGCTGTTACTAGCTCACTGCAGAAAAAAGGCTTCAGACACGCCCTTCTACTTGCGTCTGTTTATGGTCTTTCTGTGTCAGTCCACACTTTCTTAGTTCGCCCTTCCTTCGTCTTTTCTTCTTCCTTCCCCTGCTTCTTTCACAATCTCTAGGGACCCATTCATCATCATCATCATCTCCTCCTTTTCTTCAATACAGTTATTCTGAAAGTCCATCTATTTGCTGTCACTCTCATAATATGTCCTGTCCATTTCCATTTCTTTTTTTAGTACATATATATATATATATATATATATATATATATATATATATATATATATATATATATATATATATATATATGCTTGTTTGTATATGTACAGACGTGTGTTTATATTTGTAATTAGTTTTTACCCATGAAAAATTATTTCATTTGTATGACGCGTAGCTTTTTCGAACACGTGATCAGGAACGAAAAACTGCGAATGTTTTATCAAAGTCAGTAATTTTAAACTCTCCTATTGATTAAGACTCCGTCAAATTATTTGAGCATCCAATAAAACTGGTGTCTTGTCGTCCATTGGTCTTCATAGAGCTCGCCATTTAAAAGACCCAATAATATTCTTTTTTGCATATCTCGAATGTTCGAATGAAAGTAATTAAATTGTTGCAAAACTTAGCCATTTCCTTTGAATTATATATGAGCTAAAGTTTAAAACAAGTGTTCGAGAGTTCTTATTACGAATTGAGTTATATTTTGATAATCATATTCATTTCAATCAACGTTGCATTGTTACTCTTGTTATGGAAACAGGTTTTTTTTTTTATTAATGTATTTAGTTTGAGCAATTGACCCAGCCATTGATAGGTACTCCACTTAGGGGGTTTCCTTTAATTAAAAAAAAAAAAATGTTAATGTGAATAATTCGTTGGGACAGACTAAACTTTCTTATTACTGTACTTGTCAAATTGATTTCTTTATGGGGAGAATTTTGTTTATTTACATCTGAAATACGATTATATGAAGCTAGTTTTACGATTTACCAGATATTATGCTTACGGCGGTCTGAAGGGGATCATATGGGAGCGTATCAAGTACGCAAGGATCCGTTTCTCACGATAAGTTAAGTGGGGAACCTTAGGTTAGATTTTAAAGATTTAAAGGCCGACATGAATAGCAGAGTTCTGCAAGGGACAATGACATTGCCCTATCAAGCAGAGACTGGCTATGTATTCTTATCATTAGCGCCCAAGCCCCCTCGTCGCCCAAGTTAGGACCAAGGAGGGCCAGGCAATGGCTACTGATGACTCAGCAGGTAGACCTATGGGCTCCCCCAAACCCAACATCTATAGCTCACAAGGGTGGTAAGGTTGCAGCGACCAAAGGAACGTTAACACTAGGCCGCCACAACCCTAGTGTTTGTGTTTGTGTTGGTTTCCCTTTTAAAATGTGGGTTTTCAGTCATAGCTTTTGAAATTCCACACCTGGTGTGTCCCAACGAACTACAAAGGGCCCCTCAAAACTGACCTTCCGTTGACTCAAGCAAAGAATATTGTACCTGAAGGCTGATGAACTACGGAGAATCTCTTCATGAAAAAAGTATAGTAGATAGTTTAATCTGAGAATACTCTATCATTAGGATTTTGAATGTTTTAGTTGTTAACAGAGTTCAAATAACTATAACTAACTTAAGGAAAGGATAGTCATTATTTTGTAATCATTAAAGTATTCCGGTTTTATGTATACTATACTAAACTATACAATAACAAATGCAACTATTTCTGCTCCACTGCATTACAAAGGCCTCAAACATGTCAATTCATGTCTGGGGTTGGGCCAGTTTTCATCACCACGCTTTTGAGTGCAGATTGGTGATGGTGGGAGATTTTTGTCTAATCGCTAACAACAGATCAACTTAGTATGGGTGCGCCTGACTAGCTGACTAGTACAGCTTTGCTTATTATAGCGATATGCACTCGCTTTCATCACTACGTTAAGGTATCCTCACTCAGAATGGGACTATACTATACTATACTATACTATACTATGCTAAACTATACTATACACTTTTTAGTCATATTTTGTACCCTTAAAGTATTCGCTGTATTTTGTTTTTGTGTGTGTGGAAATGTGGAAGAAAATCTAAGTTACCCATTTTACTATATACTTTTTACCTTTTTAGAGAGAGAGAAAGAGAGAGAGAGAGAGAGAGAGAGAGAGGAGAGAGAGAGAGAGAGAGAGAGAGAGAGAGAGAGAGCGCAAATATTGAAGAAAAGACAGAATAGGATAACAGCGATCTAGATATTTTCTTTTGAACAAAAGAAAAAAAGTTCTCCTGTTTTTGTCTTAGAAAATTGCTCTCGTTAAAAGGGAAAGAAATTTGACGAAAGCTTGTGTTTCAATTTCATTGTATTAATGCTTTTCGCTTCTTATCATACTTTCGCTTTTCCTTTTCCTGCTATCTTTATCTTATTTTATTTTATTGATTAATTTTAATATTTTCCTTTTCTGCTTTCTTCGGTTTCTCTTTGTTTTCTTATTATTTCCGTCTTCTTCAATTGCTATCTTATTATTTCCGTCTTCTTCAATTGCTATCTTCTTCCCAATATATTATTTTTTTTCTTATTTCTTCTTAAGGCCGTATACTTCCTGCTGCTTATCTCTTTTTATTCTTTAATTAAAGCTTACATCTTCTTCGTCTTTCAATGCTGCTTATATCTTCTTATTCTTTCATTGCTGCCTACCTCTTATTATTCTTTTATTGCTGCTTGCTTAACATTTATTATTCTTTTATTGCAGCTGAACTCTTATTATTCTTCTAATCTTCTCATGTACGTTCTCCTCTCATTCGCTTCTTCTTGTTCGTGTGGTCGTCCTCATCATGATATCTTCATCCTCTTCTTCTACTTCTATTTTCGCTGTATCTTCTTTCTGCTTCTTTCATCTCTTGGGTTTCCTCTCTGCTGCCATCTTGTTCTATCAGAAGAACCAGCTGCCTCCTAACCAGGATCCTGAAGGCTTTTCGAATCCTCCTCCTCTCGGTGTTGCCACCCCCCCCCCCCACACTTCCTTTTCCCCCTCACACGTTCAACCTTCCCCCCTCGTCCCCTTACACATCCAACCTTCCCTTCCCTTCCCCTTGCACATCCAACCTTCCCTTCTTTTCCTCCTTTCACATCCACCCTTCCCCCCTCATCCTTCTCCCTTCTTCCGTCTTACACATCCAACCTTCTCCCTTCTTCCGGCTTACACATCCAACCTTCCCCCTTCTTCCTCCTTACACATCCAACCTTCCCCCTTCTTTCCCTTACACATCCAACCTTGCCTTCTCTTCCCCTAACACATTCAACCTTCCCTTCTCTTCCCCTTACACATCCAACCTTCCCTTTTCTTCCCCTTACACAACCAACATCCCCCCTGTTCCCCTTACACATCCAACTTGCCCTTCTCGTGCCCTTACACACCCAACCTTCCCTTCTCTTCCTCTTATACATCCAGCCTCCCCCCTCTTCCCCTTACACATTTACCTGCCCTTCTGTTCCACTTACACACAACAACCTTCCCTTCTCTTCCCCTTAAACATCCAACCTTTCCTTCTCTTATCCTTACACATCCAACCTTCCCTTCTCTTCCCCTTACACATCCAACCTCCCCCCTCTTCAACTTACACATCAAACCTTCCCTTCTCTTCCCCTTACACATCCAACCTTCCCCTCTCTTCCCCTTACACATCTAACCTTCCCTTCTCTTCCCCTTACACATGCAACTTTCCCTTCTCTTCCCCTTACACATCCAACATCCCTCCTCTTTCCGTTACACATGCAACCTTCCCTTCTTTTCCCCTTACACATCCAACTTTCCCTTCTCTTCACCTTACACAACCAACCTTCCCTTCTCTTCCCCTTACACATGCAGCTTTCCCTTCTCTTCTCCTTACACATCCAACCTCCTTCCTCTTTCCGCTACACATGCAACCTTCCTTTCTTTTCCCCTTACACATCCAACTTTGCCTTCTCTTTCCCTTACACATCCAACCTACCCCGTCTTCAACTTACACATCAAATCTTCCCTTCTCTTCCCCTTACATATCCAACCTCCCCCTCTTCCCCTTACACATCTAACCTTCCCTTCTCTTCCCCTTACACATCCAACCTTCCCTTTTCTTCCCCTTACACAACCAACATCCCCCCTGTTCCCCTTACACATCCAACTTGCCCTTCTCGTGCCCTTACACACCCAACCTTCCCTTCTCTTCCTCTTATACATCCAGCCTCCCCCCTCTTCCCCTTACACATTTACCTGCCCTTCTGTTCCACTTACACACAACAACCTTCCCTTCTCTTCCCCTTAAACATCCAACCTTTCCTTCTCTTATCCTTACACATCCAACCTTCCCTTCTCTTCCCCTTACACATCCAACCTCCCCCCTCTTCAACTTACACATCAAACCTTCCCTTCTCTTCCCCTTACACATCCAACCTTCCCCTCTCTTCCCCTTACACATCTAACCTTCCCTTCTCTTCCCCTTACACATGCAACTTTCCCTTCTCTTCCCCTTACACATCCAACATCCCTCCTCTTTCCGTTACACATGCAACCTTCCCTTCTTTTCCCCTTACACATCCAACTTTCCCTTCTCTTCACCTTACACAACCAACCTTCCCTTCTCTTCCCCTTACACATGCAGCTTTCCCTTCTCTTCTCCTTACACATCCAACCTCCTTCCTCTTTCCGCTACACATGCAACCTTCCTTTCTTTTCCCCTTACACATCCAACTTTGCCTTCTCTTTCCCTTACACATCCAACCTCCCCCGTCTTCAACTTACACATCAAACCCTCCCTTTTCTTCCCCTTACATATCCAACCTCCCCCTACTCCTCTTACACATCTAACCTTCCCTTCTCTTCCCCTTGCACATCCAACTTTGCCTTCTCTTTCCCGTACACATGCAACCTTCCCTACTCTTCCCCTTACACATCCAACCTTTCCTTCTCTTCCCCATACACATGCAACCTTCCCTTCTCTTCCCCTTACACATCCAACCTCCCCCATCTTCAACTTACACATCAAATCTTCCCTTCTCTTCCCCTTATATATCCAACCTCCCCCTCTTCCCCTTACACATCTAACCTTCCCTTCTCTTCCCCTTACACATCCAACTTTCCCTTCTCTTCACCTTACACATCCAACAAACCCACTCTTCCCCTTACACATCCAACCTTCCCTTCTCTTCCCCTTACACATCCAACCATCCCCCTCTTCCCTTTACACATACAGCCTTCTCTTCTCTTCCCTATACACATCCAACCTTCCCTCCTCTTCCCCATACACATCCAACCTTCCCTTCTCTTCCCCTTATATATCCAACCTCCCCCTCTTCCCCTTACACACCTAACCTTCCCTTCTCTTCCCCTTACACATCCCACTTTCCCTTCTCTTCACCTTACACATCCAACCAACCCACTCTTCCCCTTACACATCCAACCTTCCCTTCTCTTCCCCTTACACATCCAACCTTCCCCCTCTTCCCCTTACACATACAGCCTTCCCTTCTCTTCCCTATACACATCCAACCTTCCCTCCTCTTCCCCATACACATTCAACCTTCCCTTCTCTTCCCCTTACACATCCAACCTCCCCCTCGTCCCGATACACACGCAACCTTCCCTTCTTTTCCCCTTACACATCCAACTTTCCCTTCTCTTCACCTTACACATCCAACCAACCTACTCTTCCCCTTACACATCCAGCCTTCCCTTCTCTTCCCCTTACACATCCAACCTCCCCCCCTCTTCCCGTTACACACGCAACCTTCCATTCTCTTCCCCTTACACATCCAACTTTCTCTTCTTTTCGCCTTACACATCCAACCAAACCACTCTTCCACTTACACATCCAACCTTCCCTTCTCTTCCCCTTACACATCCAACCTCCCCCCTCTTCCCGTTTCAGACGCAACCTGCCCTTCTGTTGCCCTTACACACCCAACCTCTTCCCCTTGCACATCCAGCCTTCCCGTTTCTTCCCCATACACATCCAACCTTCCCTCCTCTTCCCCATACACATCCAACCTCTCCCCTCTTCCCTTTACACATCCAAACTTTCCTTCTCTTCCCCTTACGCATGCAACGTTCCCCTTTTTCTCCTTACACATCCAATCCCTCTGTCACCAGCAAAGCCAACATTATCTGAAAGAGAAATGATTTTTCATCTCATCTTTCAACGACTAATGAGTCTTGCTTTCTTTTTCTCATCCGTCGAAAGGTTACGCAACTAGAGCTACCCATAGCAATGAATGGATTTTGTTCCTTATAACTGGAAACTTGTTGGATGTAAGCATTCAACTGTTCTTTTATGAACTCCTCTCGAGCCTCGTTTAACTGATGTACTGTGTAGCCTATAGGCGACCCGTAAAGAGGTCCCGATGTCCAATAGCAATTAATCCGCTTAGGATGTTTGTGAAAAGGAAAAAGCTCTGCGAAGTGGTAGAGCTATTTATGGAGTCTTTATTGGAAAGCTGGTAACGATTTTGAGAGAGAGAGAGAGAGAGAGAGAGAGAGAGAGAGAGAGAGAGAGAGAGAGAGAGAGAGAGAGAGAGAGAGAGAGAGAGTAATTTTAAGAATAGTCATGTGAAAATGAGAGAGAGAGAGAGAGAGAGAGAGAGAGAGAGAGAGAGAGAGAGAGAGAGAGAGAGAGAGAGAGAGAGAGAGTTTTAAAGATAAATCTATATGAAAAGGAAAAGAGAGATATATATGGGAAATGTTAATGAATAGGGTTTGGATAGAATATGAGAGAGAGAGAGAGAGAGAGAGAGAGAGAGAGAGAGAGAGAGAATTTCATTGTATAAAGGTTTGATAAGAGATAAGAGAGAGAGGTATAATTTTGACATTAAGGATATGTGAAAAAGAAGAGAGATAGACATTTCCGAACATAAGAACGTGTAAAGAAAAAGAACAAAAACCACAACAGTGATAGAGAGAAAATAAGATTGATAATTCGGATAAGCAGATGTGAAAAAGAAAAAGTAGATGAAAAGAGAAAGCGAAGTAATAGTAACGATAATGATATGTGAAATCGATATATCTACAAATCTGAAAACTTATCTATATACAGTATATATATATATATATATATATATATATATATATATATATATATATATATATACAGTATTTTTATATATATATATCTATATATATATATATATATATATATATATATATATATATGTATTAATATATATATATATATATATATATATATATATATATATATATATATATACATATATAAAGATATATACATATATATATATATATATATATATATATATATATATATATATATTATATATATATATATTTGTATATATTTATATCGATATATGTTATATCTTTCAGCAAATTCATTACTGAACAACACGAACATGTGATTCCCATTCTCAGTCTTGAAATGAACCATCTGAACGACAGTTTCGGGAATGGCGTTGATGGATTTTCGCATTGCAATTTCCCTGGATTTCAGGTTGCCGCCTGCAAAGCGAATTATCCTAAGGAAGTCGCAAATGTTTAATATGATTTGAAGCGTTATGAAATATTATTGCACACAGACTATATATATATATATATATATATATATATATATATATATATATATATATATATATATATATATTTGTGTGTGTGTGTAAGTATATATATATAATATATATATAGTCTGTGTGCAATAATATTTCATAACGCTTCAAATCATATTAAACATTTGCGACTTCCTTAGGATGATTCGCTTTGCAGGCGGCAACCTGAAATCCAGGGAAATTGCAATGCGAAAATCCATCAACGCCATTCCCGAAACTGTCGTTCAGATAGACAATTACGCATAGTAAATAAGAAAAAAGTATTTACTACCTAATCAACTTCGTCTCTTATCTTGGAATCTATATATATATATATATATATATATATAGAGAGAGAGAGAGAGAGAGAGAGAGAGAGATAGATAGATAGATAGATAGATAGATAGATAGAGAAACAATTACGCATAGTAATTAAGAAAAAAGTATTTACTACATGATCAACCTCGTCTCTCATCTTGGAATCCTTAATGATTCGAGTCACAGACTAATCAAAATTAATGACCATTATCGTCCCAAGGTCATTAGTCAGCCTTTCTGGTCCTTATCAGCAATGCCCTTCAGTAATTACTTCGTTCATACCATTACAAACAATTATCTAAATCAATCAGTTGACACAAACATAAATCTAAAAGCTTTCGCCTTTTGGTCACGTGACCGGAATTTCATTCATTAGTAGTAATTAAGATTCATTGACTTGTTTGATGTCTTTCATTGACTTAATTCTATATTGATTTATATCTGCTTTGCTTGTACAGCTATGCTAATGTCCTACATATATTATTAAAAAGATATTTTTTTCTTATTTTAATTTCTTCGATAAATATCAAAGTCAAATTGGGTCTCATATCAGTGTATCTTGTTTTATTTTCAAGGAATGTCCAGAAGAAATGCAAATATTCTACTGAGCAAAATATTTGACATTTTTATCATTTATCATTTACCGTGCTAGGCCAAGGCCGTCTCAAGTACAGGCCTGGTCAGTGGGGGAAGAAGTCGGCCCGAGTAGGTCGATTGACATGGAGACGGGACACCTGGCCATCCTCAACCCTTCTTTCTATCACACACCACTCAGTCACTCACTATGCATACACTTTATTTCTCGTCACAGCTTACAGCTGATAATCCTCATAGAAAAATTAAGAGATCATACACACCAAAAGGAGATGATTTTGAATAATCCGGCTAAGAAAAATTAATTAGACAGAAAAAAGTAATAAAATTAAAGTAAAACTTTCCCGAGGCAGTAGACCCACTGATTCCAAACTACGCTTGTATACCAAAAAAAAAAAGAAAAAAATAGAACGATTCTAACAATTTAATTAAAAAAATATAACATTAACATTAATAAACATTACCGGCAATTTAAAATTATTTATTATTATCTTTTGTGCAATCACCCACAATAGCATGATCTTGCTGTAGCTTACATTTTCTTTACTTGAAGTATTTGACGGATTTATTTTTACTCTTTTACTATTCATGTTTTCAATGCTCTTAGCTTTGAGGTTCTTCCCAATTGTCTTATCGAAGAAGGATGTTTCAGATTCAATATCACTATATTAGAAGTGTAGCTTTGTTACCTGAAAATTTTTAAATGCAATATTAAAGTGCATAACACATTTTCATAAAAATGAGAGAGAGAGAGAGAGAGAGAGAGAGAGAGAGAGAGAGAGAGAGAGAGAGAGAGAGAGAGAGAGGGGGAAGCAACCGAAGAATGAGGAAGCAAGAATTGAAAGAGGAAATCAAAGAGATAGTGAAGTAGTAAGTAGCAAGGGAAAAAAGTGTGAATACCCAAGTAATTTTGTAAACGGTTAGGTAATCTTTAAATTAAATACTTATACAAGAGGCTGATATTCTGTGACCAATACCACATGAACAATGTAATGCAATTATAATTATTACAACAATAGATATAGTACTTAACCTACTATTTTAGTTAGGAACATATTCGGCTCTCCTGATAACGTACAATCACTTGGTTTTTTTCTTCATCAGTATTTGGAAAGGAAAACACATACTTTCGGTCCGTTTCGGTAACTCTCTTTGCAGTTTGGTGCACGCCACATAATAGGCTCTAGGCTGGAATCCAAAACAGTAAAATTTTCTGGATTAACAGCAGAAAAATATAAAGAAATAGAGCGCGACCCCTTTACTTAAAGCCTATAGTAGCTGTTTGATAGCAATACTCGGTACGCGTGGGACCTTTCTAACCCCCCCCCCCCCCCCCACTGACCTGGCCTTCTTTCGAGACGGCCTTGGCTAGGCGGTATATCTTAGCAGTCTAGGTTTACCAACGGTTATATAAGCGGATGAGCAACCTGGTGGAGTAACGAAAACTTTGTGTGTGTAGGTATGTCCCTTTAAATCTCGATGAATTCACTGGCAGCTGGGTGACGAATTGGGCTGAATGCGAGAGACGAGTTTTCTTTTCGGCTTCTATTTATGATGCCTGGCGGATGATCTTACTAGAATCAGTAAGGTCTGGCAGGGGTCACTTGCCTTAGTTAGGTAGGCACTTCGCTTAACAAGGAACTGGCTATTAGTTCATGAATCTGGCCATTGAATCCTCTGAGGTCATTTGCGTCAATAGGCGTAAGAGGTGATGATGATCATCATCATTTATTATGGCTTAAGTCTCTGGGCGGTAGTGAATTTCCGTTTTCTTGCCTCATATATTGCGTAGTTATTAAATAAAATGGGTGATTTATATATGATATATATATATATTATAATATATATATATATAATATATATATATATATATATATATATATATATATATATATATATATATATATATATATATATATAATATATATATATATATATATATATATATATATGTATTATATATATATATATATCGATATGAAAAGAATTTATTTCGCTTGTGGATTTGTTTTGTTTCAAGAATAAAATTTAACAAGAATATAATATTACATCATTAAAGTTATTCCCGATTTCTATTTTTCATCACAAAGTAGAAGTTACTAGATACGATGTGTTCATTTAACTCTATCAGTTTATAAACTGTGATTATGTATTGATCTTGCAAATTAGTTTTGTTTTCAATTTGCTGATCGTTATCCATCGCACCTACTGAACTGAGGCTGCATCTATTATAAAATCAGCAACAGTCAATAAATGACAGCACCAAAATAATGAGAATAGTAAGATCTGACATTTTCTAAATTATGAGAACAGTAAGATCTGACATTTTCTAAATTATGAGAACAGGAAGATCTGACATTTTTTGAATTAGGAGAACGGTAAGATCTGGCATTATCTAAGTTATGAGAAGAATAAGATCTGACATTAAGTTATGAGAAGAGTAAGATCTGACATTTTCTAAATTATGAGAACAGTAATATCTTACATTTTATAATTTATGAGAACAGTAAGATGTGACATTTTGTAAATTAGGAGAACAGTAAGATCTGACATTCTCTAATTTGAGAACAGTAAAATCTGACATTTTCTATATTAGGAGAACAGTATGATCTGACATTTTCTAAATTAGGAGAACAGTAAGATCTGACATTCTCTAAATTGAGAACAGTAAGATCTAACATTTTCTAAATTAGGAGAGCAGTGAGATCTGCCATTTTCTAAATTAGGAGAAGTGTAAGATCTGACATCTAAGTTATGAGAACAGTAAGATCTGACATTTTCTAAATTATGAGAACAGTAATATCTTACGTTTTATAAATTATGAGAACAGTAAGATCTGACATTTTGTAAATTAGGAGAACAGTAAGATCTGACATTCTCTAAATTGAGAACAGTAAAATCTGACATTTTCTATATTAGGAGAACAGTATGATCTGACATTTTCTAAATTAGGAGAACAGTAAGATCTGACATTTTCTAAATTGAGAACAGTAAGATCTAACATTTTCTAAATTAGGAGAGCAGTGAGATCTTACATTTTCTAAATTAGGAGAAGTGTAAGATCTGACATCTAAGTTATGAGAACAGTAAGATCTGACATTTTCTAAATTATGAGAACAGTAATATCTTACATTTTATAAATTATGAGAATAGTAAAATCTGACATTTTGTAAATTAGGAGAACAGTAAGATCTGACATTTTATAAATTATGAGAAGAGTTAGATCTGACATTTTCTAAGTTATGAGAACAGTAAGTTATGAAAAGAGTAAGATCTGACATTTTCTAAATTATGAGAGTAGTAAGATCTGACATTTTCTAAGTTATGAGAAGAGGAAGATCTGACATTTCCTGAAATATGAGAGCAAGATCTGACATTTCCTGAAATATGAGAGCAAGATCTGACATTTTCTAAAGTAGAAGAACAGATAGGTGGAAAATATTCTAAATTATGAGAACAGTAAGATCTGACCTTTTCTAAGTTATAAGAACATTAAGATGCGACATTTTCTAAATTATGAGCGTACTAAGATCTGACATTTTGCCTCATAATGGTATTGAAGGAGGTCTAATGTTCTCCCTTCTTTTAACCTCAGAACACACGCCTTTACTCACAATACCTATATATATATATATATATATATATATATATATATATATATATATATATATATATATATATATATATATATATATATATATATATATATATATTTATTTATGCGTATATGTTTGTACGCATGTATGTACATATATATATATATATATATATATATATATATATATATATATATATATATATATATATAAAGAGAGAGAGAGAGAGAGAGAGAGAGAGAGAGAGAGAGAGAGAGAGAGAGAGAGAGAGAGAGAGAGAGAGAGAGTTGTTTTATATAAGGGAACTAACTTACCAAACAGACAAAACAAGAGTTTAATGGTAAGGAAATTTGAAAAAGAGAAAAAGAAAACAGCAAAATGGAGTCCATTTAGTATAATGTTAGAAGTTATGCGAATACGAAACGGCCAGAAATCCTTTATTGTTAACCCCAAGATGAAGATAATGAGAGAGAGAGAGAGAGAGAGAGAGAGAGAGAGAGAGAGAGAGAGAGAGAGAGAGAGAGAATGTCATCCTCTCGCATCTAAATCTGAGAGAAGTGTATGTTTCCCAACCCAGATTTACAAAGGCTTTGCTTAATCCTTCCTGCTTAAGAAAGGCAAGGTCTTATGCGTCTTCCAATGTCAACTGGGAAGCTGCTTTCTCTGGGAAGAGAAATGACCTCATCTCAGCCTGCTCGGTGTGATGCTCCTTGTATATTCTTATTAGTAATGAGCTCGCAAACCAACGTCCGGATACATGATGATTTTCAAATAGTTGAAAAAGAAAATTCACAACGATTTTTAGGGTGTGGGTGCAAAAATTTAGCTTTCGAAAAATATATTGTAAAGAAGTAAAAAATAACTGAAAATAAAAATAGAATAATGATATACATTTTGAGTAGAAAAAAAGATTAAAACTTATACAGATTTTGAAACATTTCCAAATACAACCATGATTTGAGAGAACTCTTTATGGCCTCTCTTCGCGCTGTCTTAGTAGTGGCTTCCATATTTTGGCTGAGCATTACTCCAGAGAAATTATTCTTAATATCTATGTATAATTTACATCTTAAACCATGTCATACTTAATCTGCAACAGTTTCTGCATATTTAGTAATGTGATATTTTGAAAGAGATGTAACGAAAAAACCGCATGGTATACAAATAAGTGATATGAGCATTGGCCAAACAAGTTACACTTGTCCATTTCCCTGGCAGACAAGATTCTGGGGGTAATGCTACAACTACTTGTGGAATTTACAAGAAAATGTGAATGCGGGCTGGTCTCTTGCATTTCAGGATATTCACACGAATAATACAGTAATATGAATTTCGCATTTTGTATCATAGGGAAGGAATCTGGAAACATATGATATACTAGTTCTTTGAATAGATTACAATGATTGCATATATACACTCGTATACACACAATCATATACACACGCATATACACTATATATATATATATATATATATATATATATATATATATATATATATATATATATATATATATTTATATATAATATATATAATATAAATACATATATATAATATGTATACATATATATATGATATTTATAATATAATATATAATATATATATAATATATATATATATATATATATATATATATATATATATATATATATATATATATATATATATAATTTGATAAATATAAACTGAGACAAAAAATGAAAAAGTCATAACCTAAAATGAGTGTGAAATAAACTCAATTTTTTTTTATTTAAGATCAAATATCAACTCTTCATCCATTTATGAAATCACAAAGCTCTTCCTCTGAACCATTCCCAAATGAATTATTCCCACCACCTAATGGCTTACGTAGATTCCAACGGGAATTATATAGTAACCTCTATGTGCATCCCGGTCTCTGGCTTTTATTAAGCGCTTCCAAAATCCTCTGTGAATTAGCGAGAGATCGCTCGGCTCGTTTCCAATAATTATACGTTATGGTCGGATGGTCGGATGATTGGAGCTGTTTGGGAGAGGAGATACTAATGGATTATCTCGCCTGTTGAGGTTTGCTTCAATTGAGGTCGGTGGGAAACGACTTATCTCGATTTAGAATTTCATGTGCAGTTACTGCAAGAATAACATATTCGTGTGAGCGGGCAGAGATACACAAATGTACATACACACACACACGCACACACACATATATATATATGTATATATATATATATATATATATATATATATATATATATATATATATATATATATGTAATGTACAGACTTGTATGTAAGTGTATATGTATTTATATTCATATATACATACATACTTATAAGTGTATAAATAAATATGTGAAATTTTATATATACATATATATGCATGTACAGTATGTAAATAGATAGATAGGTTGACAGATGTATAGGTCTGTGTATTTATGTACATAGCCTATGTGTTAAAGAATTAGTTCTAGTATATGTGTGTGCATGTTATATGATTATATTATCTTATAAACTCGTAAGTAATTAATTAAAACAGTATTTATATAAGTTTTCATTGCCATAAAGAAGAGAACAAGAAAAAAATTCGTTGGTTTTGAAGCAAATTGTGAGCTAATGGCTCTCATGGTCTTCCTTGTTTTGTCTTTTGGAGGAAAAATGATATGTGCTCTAATTTTTAAGGCTTTTTAACTTAGCGAAAACAAAACGCTTAGCAAATCTCCCGAGCAACAGGATACGAAGTCATTTCTCATTTTAATGAGGACGGTTTGGCGGTGACATGAGGAGACAGACGGGCCTTCTAAGAGCAGAGGATCACAGAAGCCATTACGAGCTGGCTTTGGAAACGGACAGGCTGTCTCTGATCACAAAGACAGATAGCGGCAAGCAGAAGGAATGGAAAGGATCTTAATCCCCCCCCCCCTCCCATACTCACCAACTTGTACCTCGTATGTATGATGGATGATATGCCGACGAGAGAAAAAAAAATCTGTTGTTTGAGTGTATAGGAATGTGTGGAGCTTTGTCTTACGTATGCAGTATTAACAAGTCTCTCTCTCTCTCTCTCTCTCTCTCTCTCTCTCTCTCTCTCTCTCTCTCTCTCTCTCTCTCTCTATATATATATATATATATATATATATATATATATATATATATATGCATTTATATATATATATGCATGTATATATATATATATATATATATATATATATATATATATATATATAAATATATGTATAATATATATATATGTATATATATTTATATATATATATATATATATATATATATATATATATATATATATATATTTATTTATTTATTTAAAATAAAATATGCAAATAAGATATGAAGTTATAGTGTAAAACTCCATAATATCTATTCCAGTATATCCTAAAAACTCTAAATTAGACGTTTTGAAAAAAAGTATAAAGTCTTCAAATGAAATTTTTAGATGACGAAGAATCGTTCACTCTACACATTGCGTTTTATATCTGCTTTATATTTGTATTACGTGACGTGTTTGTGATTGGAGAAAATGGTACACCTAATTATTATTATTATTATTATTATTGTTGTTGTTGTTGTTGTTGTTGTTGTTGTTGTTGTAGTTATTGGTGTTATCATGGTTAGAAAACGTTCTTTTGATGAAGTGATTATACCTGCATTGTGTTTTATGGATTCTATTTGGAGATCATGTAAGTGCCGTAGCTAATTTTATTTACATTTTATTGGTTTTTTTTTTCTTTTTTCTTATATCCGATCAAAGCGGATATAAGAGAAAATTGAATCAGGAATGATAATATTTGACAAAATCGATAGCTATAATTCTACAAGAAAGAAGAGAGAAAGAAATGGGATTTAAGAGTAAAACAACAATTAGTCATCGATCAAAAACAAATATTTCCAATGATTATTGGAATTTTATTTCCTGTACTGAAAAGGAACCATGAAGAAATTGAGATAAAAAAGGAGTAACCATGTTAATGTAATGTGTATTTAGATCGTAAAACAATTAATAGTGATTTTGGTGCACAAAACTTTTCCTTAATACTTCTTTCTACAGATACTGATTTCAGGG
>NC_090735.1:48549890-48572390 GCF_036898095.1 Palaemon carinicauda
AAACGTCTTCCTAAAAGATAGAACATTTCCCTAAAACATAGAACGTTTTCCTAAAAGATACTACTGATACGGGTAAAACTTGTTGCTGGGTACACGATTTGTATGTCAATTCATGTAAATGATGTGCATTTATTAATGTTCATCCTTAGAACATTTTACTAAAAGATTAAACGTTTTCCTAATTTTTGAATGGTTATAAAACTTTGATGGAAATGTGGTGTCAGTATGATGTCTATATGTAGTCCTTAATGTTAATGTGATTTTACTTATCTTTTAGTATAGAAGCAGATGGAGTCTGTGAGAAATAGAGTAAACTGATAATTGTTTCTGATGAAAAATAGCGATAAATCCTAACAAAATTCTCCTCTAAGATACAGTTTTTTCCAAATTCAAAAGATTTGACTGATTTAATTATCAAAGAAAATTAGGAGAGAAGCTGAATATAACATATGCGGCTAATAACTCATAATATGATTTAGTTTAGGCATATTTTAAAACAGAATTAAAGGCAACATCAATCTATCAGCTATATATAATTACTGAAAATATTCCAATAAAAAAGCACTATTATTCTGTGACAGAAGCAGCAAAAAAAATTCCTAGATACCAGTAATTTCTTAAAAATCTTTTCTCCAAACGAAAAAACGAGATGATTTCACCCATTAAATTGCACGTCCAGATAGGACTCTAAAATCAATATTTCCCAGTTTGCCATAGGGAGGTGAGAAAGTCAAGAGCCTTAACAATTTTATGGAGACTTAGCCAGTAATTACATTTGCGGCATGAGATAGAGTCATGTTGGAATTTTGAATTGCAAAAAGTAAAACTTCAATTACTTTCACAGCTTTCAACATCTTTTAAGGGCAAAATTTCTCTCTCTCTCTCTCTCTCTCTCTCTCTCTCTCTCTCTCTCTCTCTCTCTCTCTCTCTCTCTCTCTCTCAGATACACATACACACAGAGTTACGTCACAGGCTTCCAATTCGTGAATCCGAATTCAGATCTCTCTCAGGGTTGATATATTCCCCTAAAACAACCTATGAGCAGTGGGTGGGACGAGGACGTTGTGGGTTCTGGGACTACGTTCGATCCTTGACTATCATCTTCACGCACAACCAGCTGTAAATAGCTACCAGTATTTTCCTGAGGGAAAGAAATGGCCTGAATTTAGCAACTTCAACCATACGAAATTACTGAAGGCACCAGAAACTTGAACTCACCTGAAGCCACCCCATTTTAAGGAAACGTGTACAGTGAATTTATATATATATATATATATATATATATATATATATATACATATATATATATATATATATATATATATATATATATATATATATAGATGTGTGTGTGTGTTTATTGGAAGAGATAGGGATCTGGATTAGTAACCTTTCTTGGTGATGGGTGGGCTTCCCAGAAAGATTATTATTATTATTATTATTATTATTATTATTATTATTATTATGTCATATAGCGTGGGTTAATTACAAAATATAACATGATTGGAGGCGGTGAATTAGACGATTGTTACATCGTAAGAGGATTTAATGTCTAAGTTAATTTTCACAACAAAAATGAGCATAAATCTCCTTCAAAGCGAGTGAATTAGAATTTTAAATTTGAGATTACATAACAGAAGAATTAAGTTTCTCGCTGGCTCTAAAATGATTTCATCAGTCAATTACAATGGAATTTACTTTTAACTAATACAATAATTACACACGGGGAGAGCGGACACTCGGTGAGACATTTACATGACTAGTAATATTACAAAAAGAAATCGTTGGACGTCTTATGGCGTATGGACGTCCGCCATGATTGAGGTAGGCTTACCATGGCAGGTGGGCCTAGTGAGGGTTGCCCACTCACGAGTAGGACTCGAACTTAACTGGCCTTTTACTCACATATTCTTGGGGTTCTTATTTCCCCTACATTGCTGGCCGGTTTTGAGGGCTTGTCTTGCCTAAGGGTAGCAGTGGCAGGTGATGTAACCGCACCATACCGGTTCTCACTCTGCGTCCCCTCTCCCCGGTGTACCTGTTGACATGGAAACAGATTCAGTACACGTGTGCTGGGGTCAGCAAATAGCCAGCAATATTGAAAGCGGCTTGAACTGCTTCCC
This sequence comes from Palaemon carinicauda, assembly GCF_036898095.1. Classification (NCBI taxonomy): domain Eukaryota; kingdom Metazoa; phylum Arthropoda; class Malacostraca; order Decapoda; family Palaemonidae; genus Palaemon; species Palaemon carinicauda. Next base: position 48,552,014 of record NC_090735.1, read on the forward strand.
ACAAAACCCATGGATCAGGGAGACGAAGTCATACGTCGGCAATACCCGCCCTACTTCCTGCACATTTACTTTATTGTTTAACCTTTGTTTAAAATAATATATTTGTCCGTGACAATTATTATTATTATTATTATATTTCCGAAAATTATCTTGTATGTTAATTTATTACCAAAATGAAATTTATCTGATTTTCTCAGAAATTGGTAAATGCTGGTCTTTCTTCATTTGTAACGGAAAGTCATTACTGAAATATCCAATGGAAAGGAAGTCGTAGTCAAGGAGTGCTGTCTTTTTCTCTCCTTAAAGTTTACCGAATTTTGCTAGTCCGTTGCTCATGTGATCAGTTTCTCTTTTTGTAGAATTCACGTCATATTTTTCCTAAATAAATTTAGTTTTACACAACAGGAAGTGATATGATGTATTTTTACTTTTTTTAGATTTTTACTGGACTGTTCATTTATTAAATCAGATTGCGCTTGTGAATTATATTAAATACCAAACAGAGAATTAATACAATATCGCATGAAAAGAAAACTCGGCCTCTTCTGCATAAGTAGGTAACCATCATTAATTCCATACTAATAAAAGAACCTGGTTTTAGTGTGGGTAAGTATACACTGTTGAAAAAACAGTAATTTTAATCGAAAAATCTCCGTAAGAATATACGGTTCTCAGCCGCATTTCATTAATACAGGCGACCGTAATTTTTACCTTACTTTATTATCTTTCACGGGTTGGTGACCGTAATGTCTTAAGGTCAATATATCGTTTTTTTTTAAACAGTAAATGCTTTACAAAATTTATCCCAGAACTTTTATCGTTAATTGCGAAATTTTAACAGAGTATTTTAATCAATAGTTGAACAAAATACTGGCCTTTGGCGAATTTTACATCCGATTTTACTGCTTCATGTTAAATCTCGTTTATCTTTAAGTATCATCCAATGATGAAACGAGATACCAGAAATAGAATCTTCAACGTTTATATCAGGGATAATGACGAATTATCCTAACGAACCAGTGATGATACATTTAGTTTAAATTTTTGAAATATATATCGTGAGGATAATTCTACATTATTCAGAATGATACATTCCTACGGCCCAAATATTTCAAATTTTTAGATCACAGTCTCAGCTCATTTCACCGGGAACCGAAATAAGAAAAAAATAGAACTTCCACTTGCATTTCATTGTTATCAAAGAGATATGATACGTGTAAAGTTTATGCCATATTTGATCGAAGTTTTCAATGTACTTAGCTACCCCGTTTATGTTATAACTTTACTACTTCTCTTACGGCACTTGAAGAATTTTTATCTAAGAATCTTTGTTTTTATCAGCTTAAAACAGTTTCTCTTACGTGTGTACGTTTGAAGGGTGATCGTATATAATGAGAACTTGAACTGACACGAAACCTTTCAGGCGTATCTTATATAGTAACGAGAAACTGAACAGATCCAAAACCTTATTATTATTATTATTATTATTATTATTATTATTATTATTATTATTATTATTATTAAGCTACACCCCTAGCTGGAAAAGCAGGATGCTGTAAGCCCAGTGCCCCAACAGTGAAAATAGCCCAGCGAGGAAAGGAAACAAGGAGAAATTAAATATTATAAGAACAGTAACATTAAAATAAGTATTTACTTTATAAACTATAAAAATTTCAACAAAACAAGAGGAAGAAAAATTAGATAGAATAGTGTGCCTGAGTATACCCTCAAGCAAGAGAACTCTAACCCAAGACAGTGGAAGACCCTGGTACAGAGGCTATGGCACTACCCAAGACTAGAGAACGGTGGTTTGATTTTGGAGTGCCCTGCTCCTAGATCTGCTAACCATGGCTAAAAGAGTCTCTTCTACCCTTGTCAAGAGGAAAGTAGCCACTGAACAATTACAGTTTTGTAGTTAACCCCTAGGTGAAGAAGAATTATTTGGTAATCTCAGTGTTGTCAGGTGTATGAGGACAGAGGAGAATCTCCAAAGAATAGGTCAGACTATTCTGTGTATATGTAGGCAAATGGAAAGTAAACCGTAACCAGAGATAAGGATCTAATGTACTGTCTGGCCAGTCAAAGGACTCCATAACTCTCTAGCGGTAATATCTCAACTGGTGTATTTTAGTAACGAGAACCTGAGCATATGCGAAACCTTGTAGGCGTATCTTAGTAACGAGAACCTAAATAGACACGAAACCTTGAACGCGTATTTTAGTAATGAGAGCCCGAACAGACACGAATCCTTGAAGACATATTTTAGTCATGAGAATCCAAAGAGACGAAACTTTGAAAGTGTATTTTAGTAATGAGAACCCGAACCGACACGAAACCTTGAAGACGTATTTTAGTAACGAGAACCTAAACAGTCACGAAACCTTGAAGTCGTATCTTAGTAACGAGAATCTGAACAGACACGAAACCTTGAACGCATATTTTAGTAATAAGAACCCGGACACGAAAACTTGAAGGTGTAATTTAGCTCATTCTTATTTGAAACAAATGAGGGAACGAAAAAAGGCGGGGTCTAACCCCGAATGAAATGAGTAGCGATTACAAGATTGGTCGATGGATTTGCACATACATTGTGTATGACATTGACATCGGAAATGAATTTTATAATGAAATGAACGATATGTAAAAATTGTTGCATGCAAGAGAAACATATTTCTTATCGGTAACAACAATAACACATAATCTGAAGGGAAAATGAAGTTAAATATAAGATTAATTAATGTCAACGTTTATTAGGGTTACAAAAAATACATTCTCTCTCTCTCTCTCTCTCTCTCTCTCTCTCTCTCTCTCTCTCTCTCTCTCTCTCTCTCTCTCTCTCTCTCTGTGCGTATCCACAAGGGACCCCCGTTATCTTTTCTTCCTTTTACCTCTTTGATAAAAGTATAAAAATAACACAATAGAACTTTTGTATTATAATATATATTATTTATGGTCTAATTACAATGCCTGACAGGTGTCGTATAATTTGATATTTAATGTCCACAACTTAACAAAATTGTATGATTTTCATTTACTTCAACTTCAAACCTCCTGATAATGATGAATAATTAAGCCGGTGTTACTTAGAGACTGGTGAATTACAAAAATGCATATATTCTGATCTTCAGATATTTTATATTCTTTATTCAGTACTTTTTAAACGGGTTATTTCTTATTTTCTTTCCTCACTGGGCCATTTTTCGCTGTTGGTTTTCATGGACTTATAGCATCCTGCTTTTCCAACTAAGGTAGTAACATAGATGATAATAATAATAATAATAATAATAATAATGATAATAATGATAATAATAACTAGACTGCAACTGGCTAAAGCCAGTGGCGGAGGATTCCCCTGCAAAATGCTTTCGTCAATCAGTAAAAGATATTGTGTAATGGTTTATCGGCTTAATGACCCCTTGACTAAATTTTGAGTTATGTTAACAAACTATTCTAAAGCAATTTATCTGTATAATAGCAGGTATATGGAGGTAAAACATAGGCAAAAATGACAAATATTGAGAAGTTGACCTTTGAACTTGAAGACAATGGGCACTTACAAGGTCATGTGAAGGTTACGGGTTAAATATGACCCCATATTCTGAAAGAGCATGTGCGAAGGGGGGGGGGGCGTCTGACAACAAAACATCACTTTTAGCTCACGTCAAATTTTTTCCATGAAATAACCATATGACCTTGAAAATGAGGGTCAAGGTCAAATTTTACATTTGATTTGGAGGTTCTATGCATATGTTTGGGGTAGTTTACTATAGCATGCTATGACCAAAAACCAGTATTTCATGGAGAATTTGCCAAAGTCACGATTTCTGCAATGTCAAAAACAGTTAAAAATCTATATTAAAAAAAGTAATTAAGCAGTCGCTACAAAAGTTAAGCTAACCTTAGATAAATATATAGGGCATCATATGCCACTAAGATCAGGGCTCTGGGCAGGTTTGGCCATTAGCGACCTTGACCTTGACCTACTTGCATTAAAGTATGGTAATATCTGAGGATTTACCTCTGTATCATTGTCCATAAGGCCCTTAGCCATACGGCTTATACTTTAGGCCTAATGGCAATTTCAAATTTTACAAAATTTTGCCTTTAAAAGCCCCTGTAACCTTGAAAAGTAGGTCAAGGTCACTTAAACTGGGTCTATGGCATATTCTTACCATAGGCTACCTATGATAATTATTTCAGATTTCTTGCGAAAAAAAACGCGCGGAAACAATAATAATAATACTACCAAAAACAATAGTTTTCCCCTATGGGGAATCCTGATAATAATAACAGTAGTAGTAGTAGTAGTAGTAGTAGTAGTAGTAGTAGTAGTAGTAGTAGTAGTAGTAGTAGTAATAATAATAATAATAATAATAATTCGTGTACTAATAATATGTGGAACATACATTTTCCCAGACGCTTTGAAGAAAATTTAATATAATTAGTTTCCTGCTAAGGTCTCAGAAAAAAATAGCTGATATGTTTTTTCCAGATTATCCCCAATAACGAATAAAGGAGAATGAATTTCTCATTAAATAAACAAACTGTAGATTATATAAATAAGGATGAATAAGGAATATCTTCATTTAATCAGACCAAATCGACACTGGTTATTTGATACCATAATGATATTAGGTACCACCCTCGAGGATCAAATCATCAATAGATTATTACATAATTACAACTTATAAATAATAACTGCTTGTTATAGGGCAATTATATTTGATCTCTCTGGATCATCTTCATTTGTCTGTAAATGCGAGTTATAACTTGAACACGGATAACCAAACTTAATATCAGTTGCTATTGTAATCATTGATAAGGCGGACGATTACTATTATTTTACTTACTTTGACTAATAACAAAAGCGACAAAGACATTTTTTGTTTTATTTGGGGAATTATTATTATTAATATTATTATTATTATTATTATTATTGTTGTTGTTGTTGTTGTTGTTGTTGTTGTTGTTGTTGTTATTATTGTTATTAGCTACGCTACAACCCTAGTTGGGAAAGCAGTATATTATAAGCCCCAAGGGCTCCAACAGGGAATATAGCACAGTGAGGAAATGAAATAAAAAATCAGATAAAATAGTGAGCTCGAGTGTACTCTCAAACAATAGAAATCTACCTCAAGATAGTAGAAGACCGTGGTACAGAGGCTAAGACGCTACCCAAGACTAGAGAACAAAGGTTTAATGACCTTAATGTCAGATAGTGATACTAGATCCAACCGGAGTTAATGTATTATGAATCAGAAAATAAATCGAGATTATTTCCGAAATCAGAAAGTAGTCGAATCGGGGAAAAGGTAATCTTGTGTAATCTTGGGAAATTATCAGGTTTCATCTTATTACTGCGTTTGTATACCAGATACTTATATAATGAGAAAAGTATAAGAAATTGGTGTTGTCTGATCATTGTTGTTTTGTGGAATTAAGATTATTTGATGCAGTAGATGTCATTAAAAATTTGTTTAGGATATTTTGTAATGGATTTTCCTCTGAAATAAACTTAAAACCTTTTATAGGTTTTGAGTAAACAGCTGTTAAACGTTTCATGTTAGTGAATGATGCAAGTTTGGAGAGATTGTCAAAAATGTTTTTTTGTTATTTTACAAGTCGGTTTTATTTTTCGAATCTTCCTAATCATTTAGAACGGAATGTTGGTAGTTTAAAGTTTTAAAGGTTTAAAGGTCGTTCATGAATGGCAGAGGTAAGGGACAGTGACCTTGCCCCATCGAGCAGGACAATGCCCTAGACTCTGAACATATATAACGGATTTTGAGCGAAGCGAAAAATCTATTTTTGGGTGAGATGGCCATGTCGTCCTGATGGAAGTTCCTATTGGGTAGCTTCCTAGGGTATATTACAACTACGGCGATATTCCCAGAGAATTTACCTTAACCCTGGATAGGTACGCTCCTCGGACACCCCTTTAAGGGTATACTCGGACGCGAACGACCCCGACGCCAAAAAAAATTCTTGAAAAATCAGTTTTTGCAGTAACCTCTTTTTTTCTTTTGCAAAAAAAACTTCAATGAATGCTTAAAACAACTGTAAAGATAAATACTACTCATCTGCAGAAAAACTATTTATTATAAATATTTTAAAAAATTAAGTAGAAAAAAAAAGACCTGACATAGTAATTCACAAAAAAAAGTTTATACATATATACACAAATCCTTTTAGGAATTGATTCTTGAATGTTTAGGACACATCTTGATGTATTTTGGATGAAGTCAGACCCATGGAGGTGAAGATCTGAAATGAGAAAAAAAGGGTAACTTTTTTTGGCCAAAAAAATTTGTCCAAATTTCATGAATTTTTTTGGGTACCCAAATGAAATAGGAAGTGGCTAATTTTTTTAGGGAATAAACATATGTTATCCTAAAATAGAAATATGTAAAAAAATCTTCATTATTTTGTAAATTACATTTATATTAGGGGCCATATCTAAAGGTAATTTTTTGAGTACTTAGAAATTTCGTAAAAAAATACATATATTTAATATATAATATGATATTTATGCAAGTAAAAATATACCAAAATATCACAAATTCTATAGGGAACAAGAATATATATATAGATAGGGCAACTTACGCTTCGGATATGTCCACAAAATGGCCGCCAACCACACTGACTCAGACTCTCTAATCTGCCACTTGAAATGTAGGAAGGGTATGTCAATTTCAAGGTGTTATTTACTAATCTAATTATTATTGGATATGCATAAAAATTGTATGGTGGGTTGCTGGATAATTGTCGATTATTTTACGACTATAAAATTAAAATTCTGACCCAAAAAAAAATTTTTGAAGGGAAATAAAATCGAAAAAAAAAACAAAAATGTGAAACAATATAATATTTTAGCTAAAAAAATTTGATGATATTCAATCAAAAAAGAAGTAAACAAAATTTTCCGACAAATAAACATCTAGAGGAATCATTACTCTGTGATAGTTCCTTAGTACGTAGTAATTTTGAAAGAAATGGGAAAAAAACGAAAAAATAGCAATCACCGGAAAATCGAACACATACCTATATATACGCCATATCTGGCTAAAAAAAAGATAGGCATGGGTAGCCAGATCATCTAGAAACACTTTCCAACACTATAAAAATATAAGTTTTGCGACACTACTTGCCAATTCCTTACGGTAACATGACTAAGCAAAAAAATGCAAAACAAATAAAAAGGGGCACTCGCGGAAAAATGGCTAACATTCTAATATACGGCATTTCAGAAAAAAAAAAAAAATTCAGCCACGTGCTAGGCAAACCATCAAGGCACATTTTCCGACAAATAAACATCTAAATGAATCATTACTCTGTGATAGTTCCTTAGTACGTAGTAATTTTGAAAGAAATGGGAAAAAATGAAAAAATGGCAATCACAGGAAAATCGAACACATACCTATATATACGCCATATCTGGCTAAAAAAAAAAGATAGGCATGGGTAGCCAGATCATCTAGAAACACTTTCCAACACTATAAAATTATAAGTTTTGCGACACTACTTGCCAATTCCTTACGGTAACATGACTAAGCAAAAAAATGCAAAACAAATAAAAAGGGGCACTCGCGGAAAAATGGCCATTCTAATATACGGCATTTCAGAAAAAAAAAAATTCAGCCACGTGCTAGGCAAACCATCAAGGCACATTTTCCGACAAATAAACATATAAATGAATCATTACTCTGTGATAGTTCCTTAGTACGTAGTAATTTTGAAAGAAATGGGAAAAAACGAAAAAATGGCAATCACAGGAAAATCGAACACATACTTATATATACGCCATATCTGGCTAAAAGAAAAATAGGCATGGGTAGCCAGATCATCTAGAAACACTTTCCAACACTATAAAAATATAAGTTTTGCGACACTACTTGCCAATTCCTTACGGTAACATGACTAAGCAAAAAAATGCAAAACAAATAAAAAGGGGCACTCGCGGAAAAATGCCCAACATTCTAATATACGGCATCTCAGATAAAAAAAAAGACATGCACGTGTTAGCCCAACCATCAAGGCACACTTTCTAACACATAAACATGAAAAAAAAAATCAATAATATACGGCAATTCCTTACTACGTAGTAAATTTTTACAAATATTGAAAAAAAACAGAAATTGGCAACCGCAGTTAAATACCCAATATACCAATAACTACGTCGTATCTGACAAAAACAAAGTCACGCATGGGTAGCCAGATCATCTAGACACACTTTCCAACACTAAAAAAGCAAAAGTTTTACGACACTATTTGGCAATATCTTACGGAAAAATGACTTGGCAAAAAAATGAAAAAAAATGAAAAAGGGGCACTCGTGGTAAAATGCCCAACATTCTAATATACGGCATCTCAGATAAAAAAAAAGACATGCACGTGTTAGCCCAACCATCAAGGCACACTTTCTAACGCATAAACATGAAAAAAAAATCAATAATATACGGCAATTCCTTACTACGTAATAATTTTTACAAATATTGAAAAAAAACAGAAATTGGCAACCGCAGTTAAATACCCAATATACCAATAACTACGTCGTATCTGACAAAAACAAAGTCACGCATGGGTAGCCAGATCATCTAGACACACTTTCCAACACTAAACAAGCAAAAGTTTTACGACACTATTTGGCAATATCTTACGGAAAAATGACTTGGCAAAAATATGAAAAAAAATGAAAAAGGGGCACTCGCGGTAAAATGGTCCTCGTGGTGATGAACGACATTTTAACTAAAAAAAAACTCATGCACATGGTAGCCAAACAATCCACCAAGACTTTCCACAACTGATAACCTATACAAGTTGCACCATTCTACGACAATTTCATAATACGTAATAACTTTGATAATTATGCAAATTACCTTAGAAGGGTAAACTCGGTCGCGCTCGACCCCGACGCGTCTCAGAAATCGGGGAAGGAGTACAGCTACAGCAATGCACATCTGGGCACTACTAGAGCGTGTAGGGGAGACACCTCCTGCAGGTCGATCACCCACAAATTCAGTCACGGGGGTGAGACACGTGAGAAAAACCTCTTTTTTTTTGACGCTCGGGGTCGCGTACGACCCACCGTACCTATCCAGGGTTAAGGTACCAGAATTCTAACTCCTGGAGCGAATATCCCTCGTGAAAGGGATATCGCGACATATCAGAGGACGTATTCTTGACACGCCACATGGCAATCTGCACCTCGAACAGAGATTACGTATCGAAGGGGTCAATTGGCAAGAAATGAAATCGGGAAAGAAAAAGGGGGAGCCGCTCCTAAGGCTCCCTATTCTCCCGTTTTGTAAGCGTGCCTGGCGCCAATCCTGGCGCCATCTGTATTCCTTGTAGCGTACACGAGGTGCTACAGATACTGTATGTAGGGAGGGGTCCTACAGCCCTTTCATAGAAAGGGAAGGGCGGGTCCATCAGGACGACATGGCCATCTCACCCAAAAATAGATTTTTCGCTTCGCTCAAAATCCGTTTTTTGGGCTCAAGCCATGTCGTCCTGATGGAAGTATACCAGAGCATTACTGTATCTGTGGATTCTCAGAACGTGCCGTACTCCTCGGAGGTAATTTTCCCCCGGTCGACTAGACCTAGAGACCTAAGATGTTACCGTTATACATCTTTTCAACTAACTATAAACCATGTTAGAGCTTCCTGCCCCATACAGGGAAGAGTCCTACTAGACTCTGGAAAAGTCTCGAAGAGTACATATACCTATGTATGAATACCAGGCAAGCTAATATAGTGGTCTCACCCTATATTAAGTAAAGCATAGTTTGTAAAGAACCACTGCGTCAATATGAAATATCGACCAGTTCTCCGCACAATACTTGTATTGGACAAAGGTTTATATCCGCATAGGAGGAAACTTGTAAAACCGCCACCGTCCCCTTATGGGACGGAGTCCTCCCGTTAAGGGAAAGCATAAACCAATGCAACATAGCTTGCATAAAGGAACAATTCTATTAGAATTATCCCAGATAAGGTACATAGATTGAATGCTCAATTATACCAATAAATTGACACAGGTGAAGGAGACGCAAGGTTCTCAAGAACAAGTTTATTGACAGACAATAAATAGACAGGTTAACAACAATTATATATATATATAAGAAGAGGATAACCCAAAACTTTAAGCATAAGTATGATAGTAAACAGAACTTGTTTATCTGAAAGAAAAAACATTACATGCCACTTTTAAGATACCGAGGTATCAAAGTCATAAAAGTCTGTATTACAAATCAATCACATTAGCGTTAGAAACGCCTGGCACACATGTCTGCACTTATGCTAGGTTCACCTTTGGAAATGGAACAGTCTACGTGGGCAACTCAGTGCCCTCACTTAGTTTGTAGTACAGTATGTAGCTACACACTCACCCTGGAATTAATCGTCCCAATTAAAACCACTGTTCCTCGCAGAGTTAAAAAGTAGGGTTAACGACGCGACCCACTGCTACCACAGATCTCTTTAGTTCCTCTACTTGCTTCGCATAGTGGCGAAAGAACACTCTGGAAGACTTCCAGCCAGTGTATGAACGGAGATGTTCAAAATCCATACAATTAAAGAAATTTAAGGATGGGGCAACTTTCCTCGGATCGTGACCTGCGGGTGTACTGTCAGGATCCGCTCTGCGAATAAAATATGTGATTTTCGCTCTGAGTTGATTCAGAGATAAATTTGAGCCTGATGTTTCTCCCCTGAATAGTTGACCACCCATGAAGTCTGAAGTTCTATGAAGATAGACCTTTAGGCATTCTATTGGACATAGAGATGCATCTTCTTTCAGAGGGCAGATTCTCCAGGGACCCCACCTGTTGGTGGGTAACTCATTCTTGGCGAGAAACGTAGGATCCGGAAACAGGTTCAGTTCTCCCCCATCCAGGAACTGAACATGACCTGCCTCTCTCGAGAGGGCTACAATCTCACTAACCCTGGCCCCGAATGCGAGTGCAAATAGGAAAATAACTTTTTGTGTCAAATCCTTTAATGCACACTCTTCATTGCTCAACAGAGAAGCGAAATGAAGAACTTTGTCTAAAGACCATGAAATGGGCTTTGGAGGTGCTGAAGGTCTGAGCCTAGCGCAGGCTTTCGGAACTTTATTAAAGATCTCGTTACCTAGGTCGACCTGGAAGGCATATAGAATGGGTCTTGTCAAAGCAGACTTACACGCTGAAATCGTGTTAGCTGCCAACCCTTGACCATGGAGGTGGATGAAGAAAGATAAGCAGAAGTCTGTCGAGATCTCCTGCGGATTCTTCGCCTTGACAAAGGCCACCCATTTTCTCCAAGATGACTCATATTGCCTTCTAGTAGATTTGCACTTATATTCCTCTAGGAAGTCTATGCTGGGTTTCAAAATCCCGAAACGCTTTCTCACCGCTAGGGAGAGAAAATCATGAGCTGCAGGGTCCGGGTTTTCTGTAATGAAGCGCAGACAGTCGACTTCTGGACTCGCTGGGTCAGAACTGGATCTGGTAGCGGTACAAACTTCAGCCGTAGTTCCAATGCCAGGGGGAACCACACGCTGTTCGGCCACTTGTGGGCCACTATTGCCGCTACCCCCCTTGAAGGATCTCAGTTTGTTGAGGACCCTCAACAGAAGGTTGTGAGGAGGGAACAGATAAATCCTGGACCATCTGTTCCAGTCGAGGGACATCGCGTCCACTGCTTCCGCTAAGGGGTCCTCGTACGGGGACACGTACAGGGGCAACTTCTTGTTGTCTTTCGTCGCAAAGAGGTCTATCTGCAGTTCTGGGACTTGATTCAGAATGAAGGAGAATGATCCTGCGTCTAAGGACCATTCCGACTCTATCGGTGTGAACCTGGATAGAGCGTCCGCTGTCACATTGCGGACTCCTTGAAGGTGAACTGCCGACAGGTACCACTTCTTCTTTTCCGCCAATCGGAAGATGGCCAACATCACCTGGTTGAGAGGTGGTGACCTCGATCCTTGTCGATTCAAGCATCTCACAACTACCTCGCTGTCCATCACCAACCTTATGTGGATCGAGTGACGCGGGGAGACTTTCTTTAAGGTAAGGAGCACTGCCATAGCTTCTAGAAAGTTTATGTGAAAGGTCTTGAATAGCTTGGACCAAGTCCCCTGGACTTTTTTCCGATGAGAGTGACCTCCCCATCCCTCCTTTGAGGCGTCTGAGTGAATCGTCACCGACGGGGGAGGTGGCTGAAGAAGAACCGACTTCTTTAGATGTCTGGCTTGGGACCAATGCCTGAGAAGAGTACGTAGCCGAAGCGGAACTGGTCTTCTCAGATCTCTTCGCGCGTTTGATGCATAACTTCTCCAAACTCCGGTTGCATCCTTTAGCTGTGCTCTTAGCACTGGGTCTGTCACCGAAGCAAACTGGAGAGAGCCCAGTACCCTCTCCTGTTCGCGTCTTGATATCCTTTCGGAATCTAGAAGTCTCTTGACAGAACCTGCTATCTCCTTCCTTTTCTTCGCCGGGATGGAGAAACGGTGTGACATTAGGTCCCAGTGGATTCCCAGCCACTGGAACCTTTGAGATGGAGAAAGTCGAGACTTTTTTCTGTTGATCTTGAAGCCTAGGTACTCTAGGAACTGGATCACTTGACTGGAAGCTTGCAAGCATTCTGTCTCGGATGCTGCCCACACCAACCAGTCGTCCAGGTAGGCTACTACCTGAATTCCCTTTAGGCGTAATTGTTTGAGAGCTATGCTCGCAAGCTTCGTGAAAATCCTTGGGGCTATGTTTAGCCCGAATGGCATGGCTCTGAAGGCGTACAGTCTTCGTTGTAGCCTGAACCCTAGGTAGGGGGAGAGTCGACGGTTGATTGGAACGTGCCAGTAGGCGTCTGACAAGTCTATAGAGACGGAATATGCCCTCTTGGGCAGTAAGGTCCTTATGTGTTGCAGTGTTAGCATCTTGAATTTGCAATTCACTATGAACTTGTTGAGTGGCGACAAGTCCAGAATGACTCTGAGCTTTTCCGAGTCTTTCTTGGGAACACAAAACAGCCTCCCTTGGAATTTGATGGACTTCACCTTTCGGATCACTTTTTTCTCCAACAGTTCTTGAACGTACTCCTCCAGAACGGGGGTGGAGTGTTGGAAAAACCGAAGGCACGGGGGTGGAGTGCTGTACTAGCTCCAGCCCAGTCCATTCTTGAGTAGGCTGTGGGCCCAGGGATCGAAGGTCCACCGATCCCGAAATTTCCGAAGTCTCCCTCCTACCGGCATCATCTCACTTGGACTGCCGTCCTGAGGTCTTGCCTCCCTGACCACGACCACCCCTGAATCCCCTTCCCCTTGAGGGGCGCCTAGACGAGCCTCTGGCTGCTCCTCTAGGCTTTGCTCGAAAGGAAGTAGACTGCCCTTCGAATGTTGGGGTGAATGCCGGGGCCTGTGTCGACACAGCCTGGGGTACCCACTGAAAAGTGGTCGGGGTTTGTGCCACCATCTGGGGCACTGAAGGCAATGGCAATTGCAGTTGCTGTTGCTGTCTAAGAGGCTTGGCTGGCCGAGACGGTAGCCTAGTCCTCATAGTCTTCCTCTTTGGTTGAGGACCCTCATCCGGGGAAGACTTTCTTTTGATAGCCAGGCCCCACTTCTGGAGAAGGTTTCTATTCTCCAAGGCGGCCTTATCAACAACTTCTTTGACCAAATCGGTAGGGAAAAGGTCTTTGCCCCAAATGTTGGAGGAGATTAGTTTCCTTGGCTCGTGCCTCACCGTAGCCGAGGTGAACACGAACTCCCTACAAGCTCTCCTCGCCTTGACGAAGCCATAAATGTCCTTCGTCACTGTGGCCAGATGAGTCTTGGCCACTACCATGAACATTTCATGGACCTTGGGGTCACTTGCCATCGTCTCAAGAGTAGTCTGAAGAGACATTGAGGCAGCCAGTCTTTCTTTTGTCTCGAACTCTCTCCGCAAAAGAAAGTCAGACAGCTTATGGAGGTCCTCGCCGAACTGATGTCTGGCAATATCAGCCTCCAACTTCCCAACTGAGAACGTAAGATGGACGTCCTTCCAGTCTTTGTGGTCCATAGGCAGGGCCAGCGACAAGGGTTTACACTCCTCCAGGGAGGGGCAAGGCTTGCCGGCCTCGACTGCTTTTAGTACAGCCGCAAACCCTTTCTGTAAAAAGGGGAAGGCTCTAGCAGGAGAGGACACAAAGGAAGGGAGCTTCTTGCTCAATGCAGCTACCTTTGAGTTCGAGAAGCCCCTCTCTTTCATCGAGGATGAAAGCAGAGCTTGAGCCTTAGCATGGTCCATCACTATGACCTCCTTCGGCTCTGTCTCCTCCTTTGAAGCTGGTTCCTTCCTCAGCCGGACATAACAGTCCGGATATGACGCCTTGCTGGGCCAGAATTCCACCTCCTCTAGGGGAACTGAACCCAACTTATCCGAGATGACGATCTTTCCAGTCGTCATCGGCATGTGCTCAGCATACCTCCATGGGTTAGCATCTGAGCACAAGGGAAGGTCTTTCACATTGAGCCTTTTCTGGGGCCCATGTGATTCTGCAAGGCTCTGCATCCGCAGTTCCATTGCAGCCGCCTTCTCCTGATTCTCCTTCTGCATTTGTTGGATCATTCCAACAATGGAGGAGAGGGCCTGTCCCAGCTCTACTGGGAGACCGGCCGATGTTGAGGGAATAGGCTCCGGGATCTGGACCGGAGTAGCCGACACCTCGTCGACCTCTTCCTCTACAACGTCTGGGGCTTGAACTTCATCCTGGGCTTCTGCCAGGAGGTCTTCCTCCAGACGCTCGTCCACGTCAGACATCCTGTCATCCAACTGGATGTCTTGCATAGCGACCGCGACTTCAGCATCCACCTGGATCTGAACTTGGGGGATCTCCTCTTGAGGCTGGGGAATCACTGCATCAGCTGATGCCCTAGGGAAAAGATACGCCCTCATCTTCTCACTTGGAAGATAAGGTCCAGAGGTGTTCTTCTGGAAGCCCCTTACCCAGGTACGAAGCTTCTCCCTTGCTATATCCCTTGATTCCGCCGTCCTAGGGGCATCAAAGGCCTCAGTAATCAGGTTAGTGCACACGGTACATACCTGAGGGTCCCAATACTGGAGATCACCCTTGGAGACAGCGCATGCTGCGTGCCTCCTACAAAACTCATGTCCGCAGAGGTTCTTGCTGCGGACGTTGCAGAAAACACTCCCGCACTTCGGAGGGTCCTCCTGTAAAGAGAAGAAATTTCCATGAGTATCAAGTGAACTATGTATCACTGGATATGCATAGTATAGCATAACAATTCAGAAAGGAAAGACACACACTTGTGTTTCCTTCACAACCAATTGTTGCAGCCTTCCAGATAATAAAATCGAATGGTTAATCTCTTCTAGAATAACCAATGCAAAGTTTCCAGAGGAAACAGGTGGAGCTCACACCTAAGCAATGATTTTAAAATCCTGGATAATAGACAAGAAAGAACTCACTTTCTTATCTGTAGGGCAACAGCAAAGGGCTGTGCAAGACAACACAAAAGTGTTAGAACACACAGTGCTGTACCAAAACTTATACTATAGTTTTCTTCTTACAGTATATGTTATACTGAAGAATACTGGTACAGTATAGGAGGTTATGTGCCGGCCGGCACTTGCCGGCCGGCACACACCATAACTAGCTTTAAAGTATACTATTTAACAGCTATAAGGCGGCAGAACGCTGGTTCAAATGCATGTGCTAGCCAGCAGTAACTGCCGGCCGGCAACAGCCAATGTTGGCCGGCAATGACTGCCGGCCGGCAACTACACAAGGTAGTACCCGGCTGCCGGCCACACTCTTGGCGACCGGCAGACAAGGGCTGACATTAGCCGGCCAGCAAAGGTACACAACCGATGCCAGCCAGCAGCAAAAGAACCAGAGGACTACGACTGCCCGGCTGCTGGCCTCATAGGCCGGCAGCCGGGTCGGGTACAGCACTAGAAGAAAAACAGAATGGATGCCGGGATAAGAGCGTACACTACCTCCAAGCCCGGCAAACCGAAAGAGTGCATATAAGGAAGGGGAGAATCTAATTCAGGCTTCCTGACCAGTGCCCTCTGGTTCTACAGGCAGGCATGGACGATGGACCAAGGGAGGTCCGGGCAGCACTCAAAGCAGAAGACCCCTGCCGGCCGGCAAGAGACTGAGTCAATTCCACATCCTAACCTATCCTAGGTCCAGATGTAGAATGACGTACAGTACTGTAATGGCTAGGCCATTACGGAGATAGAGGGGGAAGGGACAAAAGAGGGTCCTACCAACCTTGCTTTAGTGAAGGATCACCCACAGCCAAGAAAACTCATCTTAGCCTAAGGGAGATCCAAGGAGGGAGGCCAGCAATACTTGCCAGCTCCCAGAGAACCAAAGCAAGGAAGGTGTTGCTACTCCCAGGGAAAGAATCTTATCCTCCCCCGAGAACAGCAACAAGGACTAGTCTGGTAGATCACAAAAGAAGGAATCATCTCGTACAGAAACCTTCGGTAGTGACCTAAGGAGGCTAAGCCTCCTATGTCTGTGTCAGGCCAGCGAGGGAGACTCTACCCCAAGCCAGACAAACACAGACTCAGACTAAAAACTCTGTTGTTTTGTCCCTCTCTGAAACCAGACTTACTGGAACAGGAAGGTACAGTAACACCCCAGTATAGTTTTATCGAAAGTTAATTCAGATAAACCACTTAGGGATAAGCCCAAGGCTTAAACAGAGGGAAAGGGATTGCATACCTTCTCCGAAGAAAAGAAAGCAACCGGGGAGTATGAAAAAGTATACTAAGGCTCCATAAGCAACTTAGCCTAGGCACCAAGAGAATCGATTACCTAAATCACCGAAACTCACTCGTATATCATCTTGGAAATATTCAACATAATCTTAAATGTATAAAAAACAGCCTAAAGCTTCAATAAAATTTTAATACACTCAGAAAAACCAAAATCATGCATGAAGTACTAGGACCAAACGACTAGGCTACATGGCCTAGCGTAGGCAAGAATTGGCTAGGGGTGGATCAAATACAATTGTATTTGTATTTGAATTGTATTTAAATACAATTGTAATGTATTTGTATTTGTATTTTAGCATCCAGAGAAAAAGTATTTTGTATTTGTATTTGTATCATGGCACCCAGAAAAAAAAAGTATTTTGTATTTTTATTTATATTTGATATTTCAAGTCAAAATCATTTACAGAGAGAGAGAGAGAGAGAGAGAGAGAGAGAGAGAGAGAGAGAGAGAGAGAGAGAGAGAGAGAAGTCAACAACCATGGTTTACGAAACTATGCAAGAAATATTCTAGGGTGCTCTGCCACGTCGGCACCATGTGAAAGAGTCTTTAGTAAGGTCGGTAATTTTTACACTCCTGAGCGAGCAAAACTTGGCCCGGAAACCTTCCGGGCATTAATGATGATTAAATGGAATTATGATATATAGAATGCAGATATAAACTTGTGTGAAAAATGTTATATAGTTTGCAAATTTTCAGGAAGATTTTTTATTAGTAGCTTTGAAATCTGAAATAAGTGTACTTGTATTTTCATTTGTATTTTCTGAATCAGTGATTTATTTTTCTTTGTATTTTTAGATTTAGGAAGAAAAGTATTTGTATTTGTATTTGTATTTCTAGATTTAGGAATAGAAGTATTTGTATTTGTATTTGTATTTTTGGATTCCGAAACAAAAGTATTTGTATTTGTATTTTGTATTTTTGTAATCCCAAAAGAAAGTATTTCTATTTGTATTTCAATTGTAAAAAGTCAGTATTTGATCCAACCCTGGAATTGGCGAATACTTCGCCAAAATAATACTAAAGCACGAAAGGAAATCCTATGTAACGCTAAATAGCTAAAATTTATTAAAGCAAAACAACCGGGAATGTCGCTCTGGCTAACTAAACTTATACCTAGCGAGCGACAGCGTCCATGACGCCTCCGGTAGGCTACGGCTCTTGTAACAAAGATTAATCCCATTAATCACTTAAAAAATTACCAAGAGCCTACATTTATACATAAAAGACATGGTACTCAACTTATCAGAGGCCGACGAAGTTGGAGAAGCCATGAAAAGTAGAATAAATCCAAGATTTGCGAGAAACACAGGAAAAAACACCGAGTTGTTAAGCTACGCAAAAAGGAATACAGATGGCGCCAGGATTGGCGCCAGGCACGCTTACGAAACGGGAGAATAGGGAGCCTTGGGAGCGGCTCCCCCTTTTTCTTTCCCGAGTTCGTTTCTTGCCAATTGACCCCTTCGATACGTAATCTCTGTTCAGGGTGCAGATTGCCATGTGGCGTGTCAAGAATACGTCCTCTGATATGTCGCGATATCCCTTTCACGAGGGATATTCGCTCCAGGAGTTAGAATTCTGGTACCTTAAGGTAAATTCTCTGGGAATATCGCCGTAGTTGTAATATACCCTAGGAAGCTACCCAATAGGAACTTCCATCAGGACGACATGGCTTGAGCCCAAAAATATATATATATATATATATATATATATATATATATATATATATATATATATATATGTATGTATATATATATGTATGTATGTATGTATATATATATATATATATATATATATATATATATATATATACTGTATATATGTTAAGTGCCCAAGCCCCCTCTCCACCAAGGAGGGACAGGCAATGGCTGCTGATGACTCGGCAGGTACACCTTTAGGCTCCCCCAAACCACCCATCCTTAACTCACAAGGATGGTGAGGTTGGAGCGACTAAAGGAACTAACGAGTTTGAGCGGGACTCGAACCCCAGTCTGGCGATCACCAGTCAGGGACGTTAACACATCGGCCACTACAACCCCAGAAGCAATAATATTCTAGAAGTTTTATTCCAGTTGTGGCCAAGTTGTGGTATGATCTTCCTAATCAGGTAGTTAAATAGGTGGAACTTGAAGAATTCAAACTTACAGCATATGTTTTTATGTTGAACAGGCTGACATACTGTATATCTCTTTTCATAGTTTATATATAAAAGATCTATTTTAATGTTGTTACTGTTATTAGAATATTTTCTTTTAATTGTCCATTATTTCTCATGTAGTATACTTGTTTCCTTTCCTCACTAGGATATTTTCCCCTTTTGGACAACTTAGGTTTATATCATCTTGCTTTTCCATCTAGGGTTGTAGCTCGTTTAGTAGTAATAATAATAATAATAATGATAATAATTATTATTATTATTATTATTATTATTATTATTAAGTTGCTTGTCCCATCTTTGTAAATACTATAGAAAAATATAGAGTAACCAAATTCAAGAAGTTAAAGGTAGGAAAAATTGTTTCCTAAAAGAAACTTCTTAATCCTTAGCAAGTTCAAAAAGTGTGAACAGCGTGTTAACGGTCACATCGGCGTAGCCTTTAGTATCTGTAACGTGTTGAATACTTGTTCACGCCTCAATAACAGAGTTCTCGGGAGAGCGCCTTGGATCTCTTGGTGGCCGTTACGGGGGAAATACTAGAGCTTCAAGTTGTTCCTTTATGTGGCTGTTCTTATGTTAGGACCAATTTAACTTTTTGTTTCTAAGGGGGTGTTGGAATTACAAAAGTTTATAGTGACAAAATTGGGCGCAGGACAATACTGTTTTTTTTTTTCTCTCCAGTAAATGACGTCAATGACCTGGCTCCAAAAGTGTTCTTGAATAAAAGTTAATCACAATATTGGAAACGTCCCTGCTTAACGTTCTGCCGGACTGGGGTTCGAGTACCGCTCAAGCTCGATAGTTTCTTTTAGTGTCTGCAACCTCCCCATCCTTGGAAGCTAAGGATGGGGTTTTTGGGGTGAGCCTGTAGGTGTACGTGCTGAGTCATCAGCAGCCATTGTCCAGCCCTCCAGATCCTAGCTTGGGTGGAGTCGGAGCTTGGGCACTGATCATAAGGATATATAGTCAATCTCTAGGGCATTGTTGCCGTCCCTTCACGAGTGGGCTTTAAACCTTTTAATAGTCATAAACTGTACAATAAGTACAATTTGGTTATAAACTGTGTTATAAATGCAATGTTTCAGAGTTTAAAGAAATCACTAGAGATTGTCCGAAAAGTATTTTTCCTACATTATATGTTGATGTGTAAGTATCATAATTTGGAAGTGAACTTTGTTCTCTTCAACGTGTTATGATTACGGGTTGCCATTAGTGCAAGAGCCTGCAGCTTGCATATTTTGTTTAGTTGCCACTCCAAGAGCAAGAAAGTAACTTTTAACTTGTTATCAAGATATCGTGTCTAATTGAGCAGGCAACACAACGCCTTTATATACTCCCAGAAGAGCAAGGTAAAATATACCCATGGATACGTTCGTAGCCAGTGATAGGTGTGTCTCTTCAAATATGGAAAGTTGACGCACTCAGAGAAACTGAACTGGTTTAA
>NC_090735.1:48579890-48584890 GCF_036898095.1 Palaemon carinicauda
ACCAATGGGCTCCCCCAAACCCAATATCCATAGCTCACAACGGTGGTGAGATTGCAGAGACCAAAGGAACGTTAACACTAGGCCGCCACAACCCTAGTGTTTGTGTTTGTGTTGGTTTCCCTTTTAAAATGTTGGTTTTCAGTCATAACTTTTGAAATTTCAAACCTGGTCTGTCCCAACGAACTACAAGCAAAGAATATTGTACCTGAAGGCTGATGAACTACGGAGAATCTCTTCATGAAAAAGTATAAAGTTTAATCTGGGAATACTCTATCATTAAGATTTTGAATGTTTTAGTTGTTATCAGAGTTCAAATAACTATAACTAACTTAAGGAAAGGATAGTCATTATTTTGTAATCATTAAAGTATTCCGGCTTTATGTAAACTATACTATACAATAACAAATGCAACTATTTCTAGTCCACTGCATTACAAGGGCCTCAGACATGTCAATTCATGTCTGGGGTTTGGCCAGTTTTCATCACCACGCTTTCGAGTGCAGATTGGTGATGGTGGGAGATTTTTGTCTAATCGCTGACAACAGATAAATCTAGTATGGGTGTACCTGACTAGCTGACTAGTACAGCTTTGCTGATTATAGCGATATACACTTGCTTTCATCACCACGTTAAGGTATCCTCACTCAGAAAGGGGCTATATTATACTATACTATACTATGCTAAACTATACTATACACTTTTTAGTCATATTTTGTACCCTTAAAGTATTCGCTGTATTTTGTTTTTTGTGTGTGTGGAAATGTGGAAGAAAATCTAAGTTACCCATTTTACTATATACTTTTTACTTTTTTAGAGAGAGAGAGAGAGAGAGAGAGAGAGAGAGAGAGAGAGAGAGAGAGAGAGAGAGAGAGCAAATATTGAAGAAAAGACAGAATAGGATAACAGCGATTTAGATATTTTCTTTTGAACAAAAGAAAAAAGTTCTCCTGTGTTTGTCTTAGAAAATTGCTCTCGTTAAAAGGGAAAGGAATATGACGAAATCTTGTGTTTCAATGTCATCTTGTTAATGTTTTTTCGCTTCTTATCATCCTTTTGCTTTTCCTTTTCCTACTTATTGTTTAATTTTAATATTTTCCTTTTCTGCTATCTTCGGCTTCTCTTTGTTTTCTTATTATTTCCGTCTTCTTCAATTGCTATCTTCTTCCTGCTATATTATTTTTTTTTATTTCTTCTTTATGCCATATACTTCCTGCTGCTTATCTATTTTTATTCTTTAATTACAGCTTACATCTTCTTAGTCTTTCATTGCTGCTTATATCTTCTTATTATTTTATTGCTGCATACCTCTTATTATTCTTTTACTGCTGCTTCGTTAACTTTTATTATTCTTTTATTGCAACTGAACTCTTATTATTCTTCTATACTTCTCATGGACGTTCTCCTCTCATTATCTGCTTCTTCTTGTTCGTGTGGTCGTCCTCATCATGAAATTTTCGTCCTCTTCTTCTACTCCTATTTTCGCTTTATCTTCTTTCTGCTTCTTTCATCTCGTGGTTTTCCTCTCTGCTGCCATCTTCTTCCTTCAGGAGAACCAGTTGTCTCTCAAACCAGATCCTGAAGGCTTTTCGAATCCTCCTCCTCTCGGTGTTGCCACCCCCCCCCCCACACACACTTCCTCTGTCCCCTTACACATTCAACCTTCCTCCATCGTCCCCTTACACATCCAACCTTCCCTTTCCTTCACCTTGCACATCCAACCTTCCCTTCTCTTCCTCCTTACACATCCACCCTTCCCCCTTCTTCCCCTTACACATCCAACCTTGCCTTCTCCTCCTCTTACACATCCAACCTTGCCTTCTCTTCCCCTAACACATTCAACCTTCCCTTCTCTTCCCCTTACACAACACCCAACCTTCCCTTTTCTTCCCCTTACGCATCCAACATCCCCCCTGTTCCCCTTACACATCCAACCTGCCATTCTCGTGCCCTTTCACACCCAACTTTCCCTTCTCTTTTCCTTATACATCCAGCCTCCCCTCTCTTCCCTTTACACATTTACCTGCCCTTCTGTTCCCCTTACACACAACAACCTTCCCTTCTCTTCCCCTTAAACATCCAACCTTTCCTTCTCTTCCCCTTACACATCCAACCATCCTTTCTCTTCCCCTTACACATCCAACCTCCCCCCTCTTCAACTTACACATCAAATATTCCCTTCCCTTCCCTTCCCCTTACATATCCAACCTCCCCCTCTTCCCCTTACACATCCAAGCTTCCCTTCTCTTCCCCTTACACATCCAACCTTCCTTGCTCTTCCATTTACACATCCAATCTTCCCTTTTCTTCCCCTTACACATGCAACCTTTCCTTCTCTTCCCCTTACACAACCAACCAACCCCCTCTTCCTGTTATACATCCAACCTTCCCTTCTCTTTCTCTTACACATCCAAACTCCCTCCTCTTTCCGTTACACATGCAACCTTCCCTTCTTTTCCCCTTACACATCCAACTTTGCCTTCTCTTTCCCTTACACATCCAAGCTCCCCCGTCTTCAACTTACACATTAAATCTTCCCTTCTCTTCCCCTTATATATCCAACCTCCCCCTCATCCCCTTACACATCGAACCTTCCCTTCTCTTCCCCTTACATATCCAACCTCCCCCTCTTCCCCTTACACATCTAACCTTCCCTTCTCTTCCCCTTACACATCCAACTTTGTCTTCTCTTTCTCTTACACATCTAACCTTGTCTTTTCTTCCCCTTACACATCCAACTTTCCCTTCCCCTCCCCTTACACATCCAACCTTCCACCCTCCTCCCCTTACACATACAACCTTCCCTTCTCTTCCCTATACACATCCAACCTTCCCCCCTCTTCCCCATACTCATCCAACCTTCCCTTCTCTTCCCCTTACACATCCAACCTCCCACCTCTTCCCTTTACACACGTAACCTTCCCTTCTCTTTTCTTTACACATCCAACTTTCCCTTTTCTTCACCTTACACATCCAACCAACCCACTCTTCCCCTTACACATCCAACCTTCCCTTCTCTTTCCCTTACACATCCAACCTCCCCCCTCCTCCCGTTACACACGCAACCTTCCCTTCTCTTCCTCTTACATATCCAACTTTCTCTTCTCTTCGCCTTACACATCCAACCAGACCACTCTTCCCCTTACACATCCAATCTTCCCTTCTCTTCCCCTTACACATCCAACCTCCCCCCTCTTCCCGTTACACACGCAACCTGCCCTTCTGTTGCCCTTACACACCCAACCTTCCCCCCTCTTCCCCTTGCACACCCAGCCTTCCCTTTTTTTCCCCATACACATCGAACCTTCCCTCCTCTTCCCCTTACATATCCAACCTCCCCCCTATTCCCCTTTCAAATCCAACTTTCCCTTCTCTTCCCCTTACATATCCAACCTCCCCCTCTTCCCCTTAAACATCTAACCTTCCCTTCTCTTCCCCTTACACATCCAACTTTGCCTTCTCTTTCCCTTACACATCTAACCTTGTCTTTTCTTCCCCTTACACATCTAACTTTCCCTTCTCTTCCCCTTACACATCCAACCTTCCACCCTCCTCCCCTTACACATACAGCCTTCCCTTCTCTTCTCTATACACATCCAACCTTCCCCCCTCTTCCCCATACTCATCCAACCTTCCCTTTTCTTCCCCGTACACATCCAACCTCCCCCCTCTTCCCGTTGCACACGTAACCTTACCTTCTCTTTCCTTTACGCATCCAACTTTCCCTTCTCTTTACCTTACACATCCAACCAACTCATTCTTCCCCTTACATATCCAACCTTCCCTTCTCTTCCCCTTACACATCCAACCTCCCCCCTCTTCCCGTTACACACGCAACCTTCCCTTCTCTTCCCCTTACACATCCAACTTTCTCTTCTCTTCGCCTTACACATCCAACCAAACCACTCTTCCCCTTACACATCCAACCTTCCCCTCTCTTCCCTTTACACTTCCAACCTCCCCCCTCTTGCCGTTACACACGCAACCTGCCCTTTTGTTGCCCTTACACACCCAACCTTCCCCCCTCTTCCCCTTGCACATCCAGCCTTCCCTT
This sequence comes from Palaemon carinicauda, assembly GCF_036898095.1. Lineage (NCBI taxonomy): Eukaryota > Metazoa > Arthropoda > Malacostraca > Decapoda > Palaemonidae > Palaemon > Palaemon carinicauda. The sequence continues at coordinate 48,583,942 of NC_090735.1, forward strand.
TTCTTCCCCATACACATCCAACCTTCCCGCCTCCTCCCCTTACACATCCAACCTCCCCCCTCTTCCCCTTACACATCCAACTTTCCCTTCTCTTCTCCTTACATATCCATCCTTCCCCTTCTTATATTTACACATCCAACCTTTCCTTCTCTTCCCCTTACGCATACAACGTTCCCCCTTCTTATATTTACACATCCAACCTTTCCTTCTCTTCCCCTTACGCATACAACGTTCCCCCTTCTTATATTTACACATCCAACCTTTCCTTCTCTTCCCCTTACGCATATAACGTTCCCCCTTCTTCCCCTTACACATCCAATCCCCCTATCACCTGCAAAGCCAACAATGTCTGAAAGAGAAATGATTTTTCATCTCACCTTTCAACGACTAATGAGTCTTTCTTTCTTTTTCATATCCGTCGAAAGGTTACGCAACTTGAGCTACCCATAGCAATGAATGGATTTTGTTCCTTATAACTGGAAATTTGTTGAACGTAAGCATTCAACTGTTCTTTTATGAACTCCTCTTGTGCCTCGTTTTACTGATGTACTGCGTAGGTTATAGGCGACCCATAAAGAGGTCCCAATGTCCAATACCAATTAATCTGCTTAGGATATTTGTGAAAAGGGAAAAGCTCTGCGAAGTGGTAGAGCTATTTATAGAGCCTTTATTGGGAGGCTGGTAACGATTTTGAATGCCATAGAATAGAGAGAGAGAGAGAGAGAGAGAGAGAGAGAGAGAGAGAGAGAGAGAGAGAGAGAGAGAGAGAGAGAGAGAGAGAGAGTTACAAGGATTTTGGATGTCTCGAAAGACTTTAATCCATCCGCGGAGACTCCACTTGTTCTTCGGTAGAGCGATTTACTTTAAGATTTTAGAGATTTCTCATGATCTTGTCTAACTTATTCTTGGACTCGTTTACCGTGTTACTATTTACATCTGCTGGAAGTCT
>NC_090735.1:48592390-48602390 GCF_036898095.1 Palaemon carinicauda
GTACATGTTATGTGATTATGTTTTCTTATAAACTCGTATGCAATTTATTAAAATGGCATTCTATTTTCGTTGCCATAAAGAAGGAAACAGAACAAAATATGTTTCAAGCAACTTGTGCACTAATAGCTCTCATGGTCTTCCTTGTTTCGTCTTTTGGAAAAAAAAAAAAACGAATTTTTGCTCCAATTTTTGTAGGCTTCTTAATTTAGCGAAAACGAAATGCTTAGCAAGTCTCTCTAGCAACAGGATACGAAGCCATTTCTCGTTTTAATGAGGATGGTTTTGCGGTGACGTCAGGAGACGATGGTCCTTCTAAGAGTGGAGGATCACAGAAGCCATTACGAGGTGGCTTTGGAAACGGACAGGCTGTCTCCGATCACAAAGACAGATAGCGACAAGAAGAAGAAATGGAAAGGCTCTCAAACTGTCCCCCCCCCCCCCCTCCCCCACCCTACTTACCAACTTGTACCTCGTATGTGTGATGGATGATATGCCGACAACGAGAGAGAAAAAAAACTCGGTTGTTCGAGTGTTTAGGAATGTGTGGAGCTTTGTCTTACGTATGCAGTATTAACAAGTAAGTCTCTCTCTCTCTCTCTCTCTCTCTCTCTCTCTCTCTCTCTCTCGCTCTCTCTCTCTCTCTCTCTTTATATATATATATATATATATATATATATATATATATATATATATATATACATATATATATATATATATATATATATATATATATATATATATATATATATATATATTTATATTTAGCATAAAAACTCCAAATGAAATTTGTGTGTATAGTGTTAAACCCCAACATATTTATTTCATTATAGCCTGGAAACTCTTGATTAGAATTTCTTTTCATTAAAGTATGAAAACTCCAAATGAATTTTTTGAATGACGAAGTTGCGTTAACTCTACGTACTTTACGTTGTATAGCTTCTTTATATGTGTGTATTATGTGATGTGTTTGTGATTGGAGAAAATAATACGCCTATTATTATTATTATTATTGTTGTTGTTGTAATATTATTATTATAATTATTAATATTATTATTATTGTTGTTGTTGTCGTTATCGTGGTTAGAAAGCGTTCGTTTAATATGATTATACCTGCTTTGTGTTTTGTGGATTCTACTAGAAGACCATGTTTAGGTGCCGTAGCTAATTTTATATACATTTTATTGTTTTGTGATGACCATCTTGTTATCTTTATCCGATTTAGGCGTAACGATGAGAAAATTGAAATAAGGAATGACAAGCTTTTACAAAATCGATAGCTACAATTCTTCAAGAAAGTAGAGAGAAAGAGATAGGATTTAAGAGAATAATAAAATAGTAATCGGGCAAAACAGTCCTTATGAACAAATATTTCCAACGATTATCGGAATTTTGTATACTGTACTGGAAAAGGAACTATGAAGTAATTGGGGTAAAAATGGAGTAACCCTGTTATTTATTGCAATGTCTATTTAGTTAGTAACCGAAGTAATAGTCATTTTGTTGCGCAAAACTTTTTCTCAATGCCACTATCTTCTGATGCTGATTTTAGCTATCAGCTCAAGGAATGCCAATTTGATTCAGTGGTTAGAAAAGGAAATTGTCCCGAATGATGTACAATTCTTCGAAATTACCTTTTGTAAAGGGAAACGGCTTCAAGGTTGAAAAGATCACGAAAAGCCAAACACGAATCTATTTAACTTACTCGATTCCACCGAGAAAATCCATCGTTTCAGCGCGAATTTCCTACCAAAGGATCGTCTTCAGATTACGACCAAACTTTGGCGCTCGGGGAATTACTGGATCGGGTCCTACCCTCTGGCCACCACTCCAATCTTCGTTAAGGCGTCTATGGATAGTTAAACCCTCTACTTTATTCTTGGGCAAAGAAATAAAACCAGTAATAACACACACCATACCCTTTTCTCAGAGTAATGGAAGCGTTTCCATTTGTCTGCTCCGATCATGTCTGGTGCCATTGTCCGACTATTTCACAACTCTGAGAGGAATTGGTCATTTGCTGTTTCTGGCGATGGTGTTTCGGGTAGCGGTATTTATTTAGCGATAAAGGGGAAATTCCCTCTCGAGTGGTGTTCGGGGGAAGATATCGCAAAGGTTTACTATTACTCCGTGAGATTGAACTAGGAAAGAAGGGTCTTCTCGTAGGGCGTTTATCTATGAGTTTTCTCTTGGCTGAAGGAAAGGGTTTTTATTGGAGAAATTCGAGAGAGAGAGAGAGAGAGAGAGAGAGAGAGAGAGAGAGAGAGAGAGAGAGACTTGAAAAAAATGTAAGGGAGAGAAAAGTGAGTATACATGGAGTCATGGATGAGAGAGAGAGAGAGAGAGAGAGAGGAGAGAGAGAGAGAGAGAGAGAGAGAGAGAGAGAGAGAGTTTTGAAAAAATGTAAGGGAGAGAAAAGTGGGTATACATGGAATCATGGATGTGAGAGAGAGAGAGAGAGAGAGAGAGAGAGAGAGAGAGAGAGAGAGAGAGAGATGTGTCGAGAAATAAACAATTGTAAGAGAAAGAAAAGTGGACATTTATATTGAATCATGAATGAGAGAGAGAGAGAGAGAGAGAGAGAGAGAGAGAGAGAGAGAGAGAGAGATTGTCTTGAAAAATGTAAGGGAGAGAAAGTGGGTATACATGGAGTCATGGATGAGAGAGAGACACAGAGACAGGCAGAGAGAGATTGCGTTTGAGAAAATAACAATTTTAGGGAGAGAAAGGTGCACATACATATAATATAGTCACTGATGAGAGAGAGAGAGAGAGGAGAGAGAGAGAGAGAGGAGAGAGAGAGAGAGAGAGAGAGTTTCCAATTCATGTATTTCATGAGCGAAATATACTCCGAAACCTTAATCTCCTCTCACCATTTCGAAAACATTCTAGAAATCGCATACATAAATGACCAGATCTGACGTCAGTGTCGGGGAATTGGTCTGGAATTTCCGAGAAGAAAAATGGAGAAAAGTATATCTAAAGAATTTGCTGCCACAGACGGGAAGGAAGTTTAGTATTTTCGACATTTTGCAAGATTAATTCCGTCTTGAAACACTGGTGTTTCCTGACGTAAAGACTTTCTCTCTCTCTCTCTCTCTCTCTCTCTCTCTCTCTCTCTCTCTCTCTCTCTCTCTCTCTCTCTCTCTCTCTCTATGTATATATATATATATATATATATATATAATATATATATATATATATATATATATATTATATATATATATATATATATATATATATATATAGAGAGAGAGAGAGAGAGAGAGAGAGAGAGAGAGAGAGAGAGAGAGAGAGAGAGAGAGAATACAAACGTAATAGCTGTCACCTCATCATCAAGAGTTCTGATTCTTGAGGAAGCCAATAGATAAAGAAACGATTCTATGCAACTGTTCTTCAGCTTTATCAACTACCCTTTTCCGAAAAGCGACTGCCATTTTATGCTTTTACTTTTCATGTATATATGCAATTTTACGGGTTGTGGTAGCATATTGAAAACGTCTCTGTCTCGTAATCTGTTGGACGGGGGTTCGATACCCCTTTGGTGATACTGGTAATGAATTGAACACCAAATACTTGAACAGCTAATGGAGTTTGTAAGCTAGGTAGCAGGGCGTAGGAAAAGCCACCTCAATTTCTTGAAGTGATCCCTCAGAGAAAAACACGGCTAGTTAAGAAAATTTTAATTATCACGAAATTATATTGGGGATCATTATTTCTAGATATTACCGGACACTTTATAAGTGTAGTTTGAATGTGATTGGGCTGAATTCCAAAATTTGATGTGTGACCTCGGCCTTGGTTGGAAAGTTATGACAAATTATTACGTATTGCTTGTATTATGACAAGCGATAAGCACACTATGAGTCTCTCCACTCGTTCTTTCAATTGAATTTATTTAATGTCTATTTATAGAAATGACTTAAGGATTGACGCTGACATTTGTAATTTACAGTTTCATCATATCAATACTCATGAATCCATATTTCCATGAGCTATTGAATTTTTGGCTTCACATCATAACAAATTCACTTACTAATAATGAATAAAAATACAGGAATCCGCAGACCCCCCCCCCCCCCAAAAAAAAAAAAAATATAAGTTTCTCTTTTTACCATCTGTCTCGCGTGCAAATTGTCCCATATTTCATGTACCGTTGGTGGAAAACATGCCATCACCTCCAAGATCTTTGCTGCGTACGCGAAATGTCTCGCTAATTCGAGCGACAACGGAGGTGATACTACGGAGAGAGATGACAAGCGCCGTTTTCTTGAGGTACTGGGAATGTCCTTGGATGCAATGCCAGCCGAGCATCGAAATCGCGGGTAAGACCGGAACATCATAACCGTTAACACCGGCAAGTTGTGGAATGGTCTTCCTAATCAGGTAGTTGAATCAGTGGAACTTCAAAAATTCAAACTTGCAGCAAATGTTTTTATGTTGCACAGGTTGACATAAGTCTATACGACATATCTATTTGATGTTGTTACTGTTTTTAGAATAATTTATTGTTATTTGTTTCTCATCGTTTGTTAATTTCCTTATTTCCTTTCCTCACTGGGCTATTTTTCCTTGTTTGGGGCCCTTGGGCTTATAGCATCTTGTTTTTCCAACTAGGGTTGTAACTTGGCTAATAATAATAATAAAATGACTTCAACAAACGCTAACGCCTAGTAAGGGCTGGAAGCAAATATTCGGAATGGACCTAATATGACACAAGCGTGCCAATTTGACGATCTGGCTGCTGAGAACAATTTCGACAGTATGACGAAGTCATGAGATGATGATATAGTGAAGAGCTTTCATCTTAAGACGGTACTTTTCCCATAAAATTTATTAAGTTGAGAATGTTTTATATCTATGGAATTGTGGTTCGAAGATGTACTCGAAAAGATTGGTCTTGAAGATCTTATACATCCTGTTCTGGGTGAATATTCTTGTATAAGACTGCTGGCTACACGTAAATGTTTGTGGTTAAAGTTCACCACAGTATCTATATCGCGACTCGGGTCAAAAGTCTAGATGGTATCTGAAGGAACTCACCGAAGCTGTTCCATCTTGTTTTGGAATCGTTCTCTGGCTTCCTAGTTTTATTAACATAGTGTATGTATAGACAATCTCAATAGTTCGCCAACACCCACATACCATTATATTCCCAGTGTATGATGGAGTATCTTAAGTGTTGTGATGGCTTGCTGGAAACGTCCCTGCCTGGTGTTCTGCCGGATTGGTGTTCGAGTACGCTCAAACTCGAAAGTTTCTTGTAGTATCTACAATCCATCCTTAAAGGTTTGGGGAAGATTTGTAGATCTACCTGCTGAGTCATCAGCAGCCATTTCCTGGCCCTCCCTGGTCCTAGCTTTAGTGAGACGGAGCTTTGGTGCTGATTATATTTATATATGGTCAGTCTCTAGGGCATTGCCACTGTCCAACGCCTCTGCCATCTATGAGAGGACTTTAAAGCATTTTTAACGAAAAAGGTTTGTGCGGACTTTTAATTTGAACTGAACCTATATATATATATATATATATATATATATATATATATATATATGTGTGTGTGTGTGTGTGTGTTTTTGTATATATATATATATAGTATATATATATATATATATATATATATATATATATATATATATATATATATATATATATATATATATATAGAAATGGATGTTTATGAACGTGTGTATGTTTGAGAATAATTATATGCATCTTTTAAAAATCCATTACTTATGCAACTTTGTATTAAATCTCTTACATCTGATATATATATTATATAATATATATATATGTATATATATATATATATATATATATGTGTGTATATATATATATATATATATATATATATATATATATATATATATATATATATATATATATATAAGTGCGTCTGCGCATTTAACGTTTCGTAGCTGATTAAGAAGTCAAAGAGAATTGAAATAGGAATGACATTCCAGGGATTCGTTTAATCCCTTCATAATGGACTTAAGATTATATTATTACTCAGAGAACAAATCTTATCAAAGTGATTAGATTCAAACTTAATTTTTTTTCGTTAATGTATATTTAATGGGCGACGACTTGTTCTTTACTAAGCCATAATAAAGATAAGAAAATGTGGAAATCTCGTTAGATTTATGTTTTTTTTTTCTAAAATGGTAGAAGGAAACATTTTCAAGTTAGTTTATAATTAAGGGAGGATTTGTATACGCCTTGAATGGAAAGATAGAACGTTTTCCTGAAAGATGAACTGTTATCCTAAAGATAGAACACTTTCCTTAAGGATAGAATGTTTTCCTAAAAGATGAAACGTTTTCCTAAAAGATAAAACTTTTTCCTAAAAGATAGAAAGTTTTCCTGAAAAATAGAACGTTTTCCTGGAAGATAAAACGTTTTCCTAAAAGATAGAACGTTTTCCTGGAAGATGAAACTTTTTCCTAAAAGATAGAACTTTTCCCTAAAAGATACCTGAAAGATAGAACTTTTTCCTAAAAGATAGAAGGTTTTCCAGGAAGATAGAACGTTTTCCTGAAAGATAGAACGTTTTTCTAGAATATAGAATTTTTCCTGAAAGATGGAATGTTTTCCTAAAAGATAAAACACTTTTCATAAAAGATAAAACGCTATTTTTTAAAGATAGAATGTTTTTGGGAAAGATAAAACGTTTTCCTGAAAGATAGAACGTTTTTCTAGAATATAGAATTTTTTCTGAAAGATGGAATGTTTTCCTAAAAGATAAAACACTTTTCATAAAAGATAAAACGTTATTTTTTAAAGATAGAACGTTTTTGGGAAAGATAAGACGTTTTTCTGAAAAATAGAACGTTTTCCTTAAAGATAGAACGTTTCCTTAAAAGATACCTGAAAGATAGAACGTTTTCCTAAAAGTTAGAACTTTTTTCTAAAAGATAAAACTCTTTTCTAGAAGACAGAACGTTTTTCTTATAGATGCAACACTTTCCTAAATGATAGGACGTTTACCTAAAAGATAGAACACTTTCCTAAAAGATAGAACGTTTTCCTAATAGAACGTTTTCCTGAAAGTTAGAACTTTTTTCTAAAAGATAGAATATTTTCCGAAAAGATAAAACGCTTTTCTAAAAGATAGAACGTTTTTCTTAAAGATAGAACACTTTCCTAAAAGATAGAACGTTTTTCTTAAAGATAGAACACTTTCATAAAAGTCAGAACGTTTTCTTAACATATAGAACATTTTCCTAAAAGATAGAACACTTTCCTGAAATAGAACGTTTTCCTAAAACATAGAACGTTTTCTTAAGAGATAGAACATTTTCCTAAAAGAAAGAACACTTTCCTAGAAGATAAAACTTTTTCCTAAAAGATGAAACGTTTTCGTAAAAGATATAGATACCGGTAAAACTTTTGCTGGGTACACGAATTGTATGTCAATTCATGTAAATGATGTGCATTTATTAATGTAAATCCTTAGAACATTTTACTAAAATATAAAACATTTTCCTAATAGTTGAATGGTTATAAAACTTGGGTGGAAATGTGTCAGCAATATGATGTTTTTACGTAGTTGAAGATAATAGATTATAGTGAGTCATTAATTTCAATGTGATTTCACTTGTCTTCTAGTTTACAAGCAGATGAAGTCTGTGAGAAATAGAGTAAACTGATAATTGTTTCTGATTAAAAAGTAGCGATAAATCATAACAAAATCCTCCTAAGATACAGGTTTTTTCCGATTTCAAAACATTTGACTGATTTAATTATCAAAGAAAATTCGGAGAAAAACTGATAAAATATGCGGCTAATAACTCATAATATGAATTAGTTTAGGCATATTTTAAAACATAATTTAAAACAAGACTAATCTATCACTTATATATAATTACTGAAAATATTGCAATAAAAAGTATTAATTGGACAGAAACAATAACAAAAAATTCCTTGATACCAAAGTTAATTTGAAGATCTTTTCTCTAAACGAAATGATTTCACCCGTTAAATCCCACGTCCAGATAGGACTCTAAAATTAATATTTCCCAGTTTGCCTTAGGGAGATGAGAAAGTCAAGAGCCTTAACAATATTATGGTGACTTAGCCAGTAATTACTTTTGTGGAATTAAAAAAAAACAAAACTTCAATGACTTTCACGACTTTTAACATCTTTTGAGGGTGAAATCTCTCTCTCTCTCTCTCTCTCTCTCTCTCTCTCTCTCTCTCTCTCTCTCTCACAGAGTTACGTCACAGGCTTCCAATTTGTGAACCCCAGTTCAGATCTCTCTCAGGATTGATAGATTCCCTTGAAACACAGCCTGTGAGCAGTAGGTGGGACGAAGGCGTTGTGGGTTCTGGGACTACGTTCGATCCTTGACTATCATCTTCACGCACAACCAGCTGTAAATAGCTACCAGTATCTTCCTGAGTCAAAGAAAATGGCCTGAATTTAGCAACTTCAATCATACGAAATTACTGAAGGCACGAGAAACCCGAACTCATTTGAAGCCACCCCATTTTAAGGAAAAGTGTACAGTGAATTTATGTATATATATATATATATATATATATATATATACATATATATATTTATATATATAGATGTGTGTGTGCATTGGAAGAAATAGGAATCTGGATTAGTGACCTTTTTTGGTCATGGTTGGGCTTCCCAGAAAAATTATTATTATTATTATTATTATTATTATTATTATTATTATTATTATTATTATTATATTTCCGAAAATTATCTTGTATGGTAATTTCGCTCCAAAATGAAATTTATCTGATTTTCTCAGAAATTGGTTAATGCTGTCTTTCTTCATTTGTAACTGAGAGTCATTACTGAAATATCCAATGGAAAGGAAATCGTAGTCAAGGAGGGCCATCTTTTTCTCTCATTAAAGTTAGCCAAATTTTGCTAGTCCGTTGCTCATGTGATCACTTACTCATCGTTAAGACCGAATGCACGTCATATTCTCCCTAAATAGTTTTAGTTTACACAAAAGGGAGTGATATGATGTATTTTTGTGTGTATGGAATTTTTACTCTTTTGAGATTTTCGCTCTACTATCCATTTATTAAATCAAGAGGGCTTGAATTGAATTATATACCAAACAGAGAATCAATGCATTATCCCATAAAAAGAAACTTAGGTCTCTTCTGCATAAGCAGGTAATCAACATTAACTACATGCTAATACTGTACCTGATTTTAGTGTGGCTATGTGTAGGTTAATCAATAGTTGATCGTAATACTGTCATTTAGTGATATTTATTTCAGATTTTATTGCTTTCATGTTAAATCTGGAATATCTTTTAAGTATCATCCATTGATGAAACGAGATACCAGAAATGGAATCTTCTAACGTTTGCATCCAGGTTAATGACGATTTATCCTAACTTACCAACGGTGATACATTTACTTTCAGTTTTTGAAATATATATCGTGAGGACAATTCTACATTATTCATAATAATACATTTCTACCGCTCAAATATTTACAATTTTAGGCAACCGAACTAAGAAAAAAAAAATAGAACTTACACTTGTGCATTTCGTTGTTATCAAATAGATATGATAAGTATAGAATTTATGGTGTACTTGCCCGAGGTTTACAATGAATTGGGTATCCCATTTTTACTATAATTTTATTACTTCTCTTACGGTACTTGAAGAATTTTATCCAAGATTCTCTTGTTTTTATCACCGTTAAAACAGCTTATCTTCCGTGTATACGCTTGCAGGGTGATGGTATATAATGAGAGCCCGAACAGACACGAAACCTTGAAGGTGTATTTCAGTAACGAGAACCCGACCAGACACGAAACCTTGAAGGTATATTTTAGTAACGAGAACTCGAGCAGACACGAAACCTTGAAGGCGTATCTTACATAGTAACGAGAAACCGAACAGACACAAAACCTTAGGCATATTTTAGTAATGAGAACCTAAACAGACATGAAACCTTGACGATATAATTTCATAACGAGAACCTGAACAGGCGCGAAACCTTGAAGGCGTTTCTTAGTAAC
>NC_090735.1:48607390-48614890 GCF_036898095.1 Palaemon carinicauda
TCCTCGTCTTAAATGAATAATTTTAGTTTGGGTTAGAGCTTCTTCTTTTTGGAGTGATGAGCAAAGTGTCCATAAATTTGGATGGATACTTGTTAACGACGTTCTTAGAGCACTATTAAAACCTTCCACATGATTGTTTGTCCTCGGTACGTTATTTAGAGTACGCTCATGTACATTCCACATTTCGATAGGGAAAAGAGGTTCAACTCTCCGTCTCCGTTCACCTCTTCCACGTTGGACACCAATATAGGTCTGCTCAAAATAAGTAATAAATTCTCTAGGTAGATCTTCATCATCAGAGAGAAGTTCAAATCCATCAACAACATCGTGGATGGGTAAAAAAGCTAAAGCATTGAAGCATTTTACTTTCAATGCAAACGAAGGGTCAGTATTATATTGAACCTCCTTACCTATTTCACAAATTTTACGCCAACAGGACTGACCTAAAGGAAATAAACATCCTGAAATATCAGCACTTACGAAAACTGAGGTGAAAGCATTGTGAATTGATGATTCAAAATCCATGATGCATTGGCTTGGTTGACTTTTTGGACGCAATTCAAAGATAGCTAAAAAAAAAAGTCTCTTGTAGGTAGCCTCTTGTTTATTTGGCAACAGTGCAAAAACGCGATGGAAATACCTTCCTTTCAAGAAGAAATGGATCGTGAATAGCTGGGTCCAGTGATTGGGAGAAGCTTTAAAAGTTCCGTCACAAGACCATGTGTTATTTGTAGATATATCATCTAATCCCGCTTCCATTGCAAATATTAAGATACGGTCCGAGTCCTCTACACCACTATCATACGCTAAGAAAAGTGATCCATCAGGAAGATATTTATAAGAATCTGGAATTTCATATCCTGTGCAAGATGTCGGAAGAGCAGGAATTCCTAAAGTAGTTCGTCTCCAGTTCTGAATATTACGAGAAAGGTTGCGTACATTTTCTAGTTGGGATTTTGCATTTTCGTCTAGCGACTGAGTGGTACTTGCTATTATATCTCTGGTCGATGATCCACTTCCACCATGAATCGCATCACGCATTTCAGTCACAGCGACTCGTGCAACAACAGCTCCTTGCGAAGCGGGATGACTATTCTTACCCGAACTATACAGCAATGTAGGCTCATTACAATTACAAGGCGTGTGAATACGCGCCTTGCAGCCTTGATAAAATAGTTCGCATCGCCAGTATGTTTTAGTTTTTGCAGGATTATCACGGTGCTTCTCGTACACATAGTTTTCCTCGTCATGCAATTTTTTCTTTGTCTTTTCACTTAAGATACACCTTAAGGCCATTCTAAATATACCAAAGTAAAAAAAATGCTTGAGTAAATATACCAACAGGAAAAGGCTTCTGTAAATATGCCAAAAAGGAAATACACTTCTTATTATACACTTCTTTAATATAAACAAACAACTGTTTCAAGAATAGCCTGTAGGATAGTGACTGTTTAACGAAGATAGTTCTTTAAAATAAACAAACAACTGTTTCAATGCTAGTCTGTAGGATGGTGATTATTTAACGAGGATAGTTGTTTAAAATAATTACCCACAATATATATATATATATATATATATATATATATATATATATATACATATATATATATATATATATATATATATATATAGCGAAAAATCTATTTTTGGGTGAGATGGCCATGTCGTCCTGATGGAAGTTCCTATTGGGTAGCTTCCTAGGGTATATTACAACTACGGCGATATTCCCAGAGAAATTACCTTAAGGTACCAGAATTCTAACTCCTGGAGCGAATATCCCTCGTGAAAGGGATATCGCGACATATCAGAGGACGTATTCTTGACACGCCACATGGCAATCTGCACCCCGAACAGAGATTACGTATCGCAGGGGTCAATTGGCAAGAAACGAAATCGGGAAAGAAAAAGGGGGAGCCGCTCCCAAGGCTCCCTATCTTCCCGTTTCGTAAGCGTGCCTGGCGCCAATCCTGGCGCCATCTGTATTCCTTGTAGCGTACACGAGGTGCTACAGATACTGTATGTAGGGAGGGGTTCTACAGCCCTTTCTTAGAAAGGGAAGGGCGGGTCCATCAGGACGACATGGCCATCTCACCCAAAAATAGATTTTTCGCTTCGCTCAAAATCCGTTTTTTGGGCTCAAGCCATGTCGTCCTGATGGAAGTATACCAGAGCATTACTGTATCTGTGGATTCTCAGAACGTGCCGTACTCCCCGGAGGTAATTTTTCCCGGTCGACTAGACCTAGAGACCTAAGATGTTACCGTTATACATCTTTTCAACTAACTATAAACCATGTTAGAGCTTCCTGCCCCCTACAGGGAAGAGTCCTACTAGACTCTGGAAAAGTCTCGAAGAGTACATATACCTATGTATGAATACCAGGCAAGCTAATATAGTGGTCTCACCCTATATTAAGTAAAGCATAGTTTGTAAAGAACCACTGCGTCAATATGAAATATCGACCAGTTCTCCGCACAATACTTGTATTGGACAAAGGTTTATATCCGCATAGGAGGAAACTAGTAAAACCGCCATCGTCCCCTTATGGGAAGGAGTCCTCCCGTTAAGGGAAAGCATAAACCAATGCAACATAGCTTGCATAAAGGAACAATTCTATTAGAATTATCCCAGATAAGGTACATAGAATGAATGCTCAATTATACCAATAAATTGACACAGGTGAAGGAGACGCAAGGTTCTCAAGAACAAGTTTATTGACAGATAATAAATAGACAGGTTAACAACTATATATATATATATATATATATATATATATATATATATATATATATATATATATATATATATAAGAAGAGGATAACCCAAAACTTTAAGCATAAGTATGATAGTAAACAGAACTTGTTTATCTGAAAAAAAAAACATTAAATGCCACTTTTAAGATACCAAGGTATCAAAGTCATAAAAGTCTGTATTACAAATCAATTACATTAGCGTTAGAAACGCTCGGCACACATGTCTGCACTTATGCTAGGTTCACCTTTGGAAAAGGAACAGTCTACATGGGCAACTCAGTGCCCTCACTTAGTTTGTAGTACAGTATGTAACTACACACTCACCCTGGAATTAATCGTCCCAATTAAAACCACTGTTCCTCGCAGAGTTAAACAGTAGGGTTAACGACGCGACCCACTGCTACCACAGATCTCTTTAGTTCCTCTACTTGCTTCGCATAGTGGCGAAAGAACACTCTGGAAGACTTCCAGCCAGTGTATGAACGGAGATGTTCAAAATCCATACAATTAAAGAAATTTAAGGATGAGGCAACTTTCCTCGGATCGTGACCTGCGGGTGTACTGTCAGGATCCGCTCTGCGAATAAAATATGTGATTTTCGCTCTGAGTTGATTCCGAGATAAATTTGAGCCTGATGTTTCTCCCCTGAATAGTTGACCACCTTTGAAGTCTGAAGTTCTATGAAGATAGACCTTTAGGCATTCTACTGGACATAGAGATGCATCTTCTTTCAGAGGGCAGATTCTCCAGGGACCCCACCTGTTGGTGGGTAACTCATTCTTGGCGAGAAACGTAGGATCCGGAAACAGGTTCAGTTCTCCCCCATCCAGGAACTGAACACGACCTGCCTCTCTTGAGAGGGCTACAATCTCACTAACCCTGGCCCCGGACGCGAGTGCAAATAGGAAAAAAAAATTTTTGTGTCAAATCCTTTAACGCACACTCTTCATTGCTCAACAGAGAAGCGAAATGAAGAACTTTGTCTAAAGATCATGAAATGGGCTTTGGAGGTGCTGAAGGTCTGAGCCTAGCGCAGGCTTTCGGAACTTTATTAAAGATCTCGTTACCTAGGTCGACCTGGAAGGCATATAGAATGGGTCTTGTCAAAGCAGAAGTCTGTCGAGATCTCCTGCGGATTCTTCGCCTTGACAAAGGCCACCCATTTTCTCCAAGATGACTCATATTGCCTTCTAGTAGATTTGCACTTATATTCCTCCAGGAAGTCTATGCTGGCTTTCGAAATCCCGAAACGCTTTCTCACCACTAGGGAGAGAAAATCATGAGCTGCAGGGTCCGGGTTTTCTGTAATGAAGCGCAGACAGTCGACTTCTGGACTCGCTGGGTCAGAACTGGATCTGGTAGCGGTACAAACTTCAGCTGTAGTTCCAATGCCAGGGGAACCACACGCTGTTCGGCCACTTGTGGGCTACTATTGCCGCTACCCCCTTGAAGGATCTCAGTTTGTTGAGGACCCTCAACAGAAGGTTGTGAGGAGGGAACAGATAAATCCTGGACCATCTGTTCCAGTTGAGGGACATCGCGTCCACTGCTTCCGCTAAGGGGTCCTCGTACGGGGACACGTACAGGGGCAACTTCTTGTTGTCTTTCGTCGCAAAGAGGTCTATCTGCAGTTCTGGGACTTGATTCAGAATGAAGGAGAATGATCCTGCGTCTAAGGACCATTCCGACTCTATCGGTGTGAACCTGGATAGAGCGTCCGCTGTCACATTGCGGACTCCTTGAAGGTGAACTGCCGACAGGTACCACTTCTTCTTTTCCGCCAATCGGAAGATGGCCAACATCACTTGGTTGAGAGGTGGTGACCTCGATCCTTGTCGATTCAAGCATCTCACAACTACCTCGCTGTCCATCACCAACCTTATGTGGATCGAGTGATGCGGGGAGACTTTCTTTAAGGTAAGGAGCACTGCCATAGCTTCTAGAAAGTTTATGTGAAAGGTCTTGAATAGCTTGGACCAAGTCCCCTGGACTTTTTTCCGATGAGAGTGACCTCCCCATCCCTCCTTCGAGGCGTCTGAGTGAATCGTCACCGACGGGGGAGGTGGCTGAAGAAGAACCGACTTCTTTAGATGTCTGGCTTGGGACCAAGGCCTGAGAAGAGTACGTAGCCGAAGCGGAACTGGTCTTCTCAGATCTCTTCGCGCGTTTGATGCATAACTTCTCCAAACTCCGGTTGCATCCTTTAGCTGTGCTCTTAGCACTGGGTCTGTCACCGAAGCAAACTGGAGAGAGCCCAGTACCCTCTCCTGTTCGCGTCTTGATATCCTTTCGGAATCTAGAAGTCTCTTGACAGAACCCGCTATCTCCTTCCTTTTCTTCGCCGGGATGGAGAAACGGTGTGACAATAGGTCCCAGTGGATTCCCAGCCACTGGAACTTTTGAGATGGAGAAAGTCGAGACTTTTTTCTGTTGATCTTGAAGCCTAGGTACTCTAGGAACTGGATCACTTGACTGGAAGCTTGCAAGCATTCTGTCTCGGATGCTGCCCACACCAACCAGTCGTCCAGGTAGGCTACTACCTGAATTCCCTTTAGGCGTAATTGTTTGTGAGCTACGCTCGCAAGCTTCGTGAAAATCCTTGGGGCTATGTTTAGCCCGAATGGCATGGCTCTGAAGGCGTATAGTCTTCGTTGTAGCCTGAACCCTAGGTAGGGGGAGAGTCGACGGTTGATTGGAATGTGCCAATAGGCGTCTGACAAGTCTATAGAGACGGAATATGCCCTCTTGGGCAGTAAGGTCCTTATGTGTTGCAGTGTTAGCATCTTGAATTTGCAATTCACTATGAACTTGTTGAGTGGCGACAAGTCCAGCATGACTCTGAGCTTTTCCGAGTCTTTCTTGGGAACACAAAACAGCCTCTCTTGGAATTTGATGGACTTCACCTTTCGGATCACATTTTTCTCCAACAGTTCTTGAACGTACTCCTCCAGAACGGGGGTGGAGTGTTGGAAAAACCGAAGGCACGGGGGTGGAGTGCTGTACCAGCTCCAGCCCAGTCCATTCTTGAGTAGGCTGTGGGCCCAGGGATCGAAGGTCCACCGATCCCGAAATTTCAGAAGTCTCCCTCCTACCGGTATCATCTCACTTGGACTGCCGTCCTGAGGTCTTGCCTCCCTGACCACGACCACCCCTGAATCCCCTTCCCCTTGAGGGGCGCCTAGACGAGCCACTGGCTGCTCCTCTAGGCTTTGCTCGAAAGGAAGTAGACTGCCCTTCGAACGTTGGGGTGAATGCCGTGGACTGTGTCGACACAGCCTGGGGTACCCACTGAAAAGTGGTCGGGGTTTGTGCCACCATCTGGGGCACTGGAGGCAATGGCAATTGCAGTTGCTGTTGCTGTCTAAAAGGCTTGGCTGGCCGAGACGGTAGCCTAGTCCTCATAGTCTTCCTCTTTGGTTGAGGACCCTCATCCGGGGAAGACTTTCTTTTGATAGCCAGGCCCCACTTCTGGAGAAGGTTTCTATTTTCCAAGGCGGCCTTATCAACAACTTCTTTGACCAAATCGGCAGGGAAAAGGTCTTTTCCCCAAATGTTGGAGGAGATTAGTTTCCTTGGCTCGTGCCTCACCGTAGCCGAGGTGAACACGAACTCCCTACAAGCTCTCCTCGCCTTGACGAAGCCATAAAGGTCCTTCGTCACTGTGGCCAGATGAGTCTTGGCCACCACCATGAACATTTCATGGACCTTGGGGTCACTTGCCATCGTCTCAAGAGTAGTCTGAAGAGACATTGAGGCAGCCAGTCTTTCTTTTGTCTCGAACTCTCTTTGCAAAAGAAAGCCAGACAGCTTAGGGAGGTCCTCGCCGAACTGACGTCCGGCAATATCAGCCTCCAATTTCCCAACTGAGAAGGTAAGATGGACGTCCTTCCAGTCTTTGTGGTCCATAGGCAGGGCCAGCGACAAGGGTTTACACTCCTCCAGGGAGGGGCAAGGCTTGCCGGCCTCGACTGCTTTTAGTACAGCCGCAAACCCTTTCTGTAAAAAGGGGAAGGCTCTAGCAGGAGAGGACACAAAGGAAGGGAGCTTCTTGCTCAATGCAGCTACCTTTGAGTTAGAGAAGCCCCTCTCTTTCATCGAGGATGAAAGCAGAGCTTGAGCCTTAGCATGGTCCATCACTATGACCTCCTTCGGCTCTGTCTCCTCCTTTGAAGCTGGTTCCTTCCTCAGCCGGACATAACAGTCTGGATATGATGCCTTGCTGGGCCAGAATTCCACCTCCTCTAGGGGAACTGAGCCCAACTTATCCGAGATGACGATCTTTCCAGTCGTCATCGGCATGTGCTCAGCATACCTCCATGGGTTAGCATCTGAGCACAAGGGAAGGTCTTTCACATTGAGCCTTTTCTGGGGCCCATGTGATTCTGCAAGGCTCTGCATCCGCAGTTCCATTGCAGCCGCCTTCTCCTGATTCTCCTTCTGCATTTGTTGGATCATTCCAACAATGGAGGAGAGGGCCTGTCCCAGCTCTACTGGGAGACCGGCCGATGTTGAGGGAATAGGCTCCGGGATCTGAACCGGAGTAGCCGACACCTCGTCGACCTCTTCCTCTACAACGTCTGGGGCTTGAACTTCATCCTGGGCTTCTGCCAGGAGGTCTTCCTCCAGACGCTCGTCCACGTCAGACATCCTGTCATCTAACTGGATGTCTTGCATAGCGACCGCGACTTCAGCATCCACCTGGATCTGAACTTGGGGGATCTCCTCTTGAGGCTGGGGAATCACTGCA
>NC_090735.1:48619890-48632390 GCF_036898095.1 Palaemon carinicauda
ACCTGAACAGACACGAAACCTTGAAAGTGTATTTTAGTAATGTGAATCTGAACAGACACGAAACCTTGAAAGCTTATTTTAGTAATGAGAATCCGAAAAGTCACGAAACCTTGAAAACGTGTTTCAGTAACGAGAACCTGAACAGACATGAAACCTTAAAGGCCTATCATAGTAACGAGAACCTGAACAGACGCTTTACCTTGAAGGCATATCTTAGTAACGAGAATCTCAACAGACACGAAACCTTTAAGGCGTATCTTATATAGTAACGAAAACTCTGACCAAGGAAACTGAGGTTAGCTAAGAATTCGAAATCTAAAACAAGGAAACTCATATCCCAGTGACTAAGTCACTGGAACATCTGTTTCCCGCTAGGAAAAAAACTGGAACCGCAAGCTATTATCATTAAGTTAATTACCCCTTGGGTCTCTGATCCCGTGGTAAAGTGAATTCGTTATTGAGAGGTATTTATGGCTTTTATAAGCACACACACACACACACACACACATATATATATATATATATATATATATATATATATAGAGAGAGAGAGAGAGAGAGAGAGAGAGAGAGAGAGAGAGAGAGAGAGAGAGAGAGAGAGACCCACAGTCCATATTTAGAGGCTGCAAGCAACTCATTCTCTCTCTCTCTCTCTCTCTCTCTCTCTCTCTCTCTCTCTCTCTCTCTCTCTCTCTCTCTCAGGATAGTAAGTTTTAACTAACCGAGACAGGACTCCATCCACCACATATCCTTCGTATCTGCATTCCTGCCGTCCTTCTCTCTTATGTGGGAAAGAGAGAAGTAAAAATCCTATTCTTTGTAATTATTATCCCCGAAAATCCTTGAATGATTTCATGTCTCCTATTTCCTAGTGAGAAATAGAAAGAGGATTTCAGGATGATCTGGAATTCGGTGGAAGTTATTGTTTTGGGTATTTTAGGTTCATTATTTTATTTTATCTTTAGTTTTAATTTGAAAGTTAGTCAACGTATTAATAAAATTCTGATATATATATATATATATATATATATATATATATATATGTATGTATATATATACATACATACACACGATATGGTTATCTGTATATCTGTAGATATATATATATATATATATATATATATATATATATATATATATATATATATTATGTATATATATTATATATATATATATATATGTATATATATATATATATATATATATATATATATATATATATATATACATACACAGTATATTCATATTGTATATATATGCATATGCACTTGCAAACCAATATCTTCACTTAACTATGACAATTTGTATCATCTGCAAGTGTCAGGTTCAACCAGGCTTTGCAAACTGCATTTTCCATTTCACCAACAGATTCAGTAACAGCGAGACTAAATACTGTTGGTTTTGGGAGACTCGAGAAAACATTTAATACTTTACCTTCCCTGAGAGTTGAGCATCAAGGGTAACTTCATATGACATCTGAGGAAGAGAGTTGGGAAAAGAAATGGAGAAAAACGTTCTCTTTTTCAGATCCAAATTCTCATCTGAAAGAGAACTTGCCAAGGCAGATTATAGACTTATTTTCTTGACCGGATATCTTTTCTTATTATACCCTCTCTCTCTCTCTCTCTCTCTCTCTCTCTCTCTCTCTCTCTCTCTCTCTCTCTCTCTCTCTCTCTCTCTCTCTCCATATATATATATATATGTGTGTGTGTGTGTGTTTTTGTGTGCGTGTGTGTGTCTGTGTGTGTATTTATATATAAACTGGATATTGACGAGCCATCGTTGAAAAAACAAAGGAAAAAAAAAACATGCGGTGTCTCAAGTTTTTATTGAACTGGGTGTATATCCCTTAATGAGTGGGGATACCTTAACGTGGTGCAAGAATTTATGTATCACCATAATCAGCAAAGCTGTACTAGTCACGGCCACCCATACTGTGAGTGATCAGACAAAAGTTATCCACCATCACAAATCTGCAGTGGCCATCGCCGTGATGAAATGGCCAAATCTTTGACATGAATAAATGCATGTATCTTGCCTTTATCCCAGAGTGGATTAGAAGCAACTGTAATTGTTGTTATAGCATATGCTGTATATATAGATGCACTGTATATCATAATCCACACTTTCACCAAAAGAACATTTCTCCCTTTTCTAGATTTATTTCCCCTATCTCCATTCAATATCAACTTAATTTCTCTACTTCTCTTTTGACATAAGTATTTCATTCACCAAGAATTTAAAGAAAGAAATAAAAAATCTGCGATGTACATTGAAAGGATAAAAATAACTCAGTAGAAAGAAGGGAGTGCACTTTCCAGCCTCATAGTTTTTGTCTTTATTTTCATTTTAGCGGCAATGTAATCGAAAGATAGGTGGTAGGGTAAGGGAACAATTTATTTTGCTTAGATTGGCTTTGATACATAAGGTCACGTGCCTCTTGATTTTTTTTTTTCAAACCCACTGATAACGACGAATAGTTCAGCCATTCATTCTTAATTCCCGATGAATTTCAAAAACACATACATTTTGATCTTCAAATATATATTCTTCATTCATTACTTTATATACGGTTTATTTTCTTTCCTCACTGGGCCATTTTTCGCTGTTGGAGATCATCTCCTTATAGCATCCTGTTTTCCCACTAGGGTAGTAACTCAGGTGATAATAATAATAATAATAATAATAATAATAATAATAATTATTATTATTATTATTATTATTATTTTTATTGTTATTATACTAATAAAATGTGGAACAAAATTTTTTTTCAGACGCTTAGAAGAATATTTATGATTAATTTCTCAGAAAAAATAGCTGATTTTTTTCCAGATTATCCCCAGTAACGAAGAAAGGATGATTCATTTCTCTTTATTAAATAAGCAAGCAATAGATTATATAGATAAGGATAAATAAGAATTTTTTTCAAATATACAGATAAAATCGACACTGGCTCTTTGACACCCTAAAATAAATGAATTTCAGACAATGGTATTAGATAACATCCTTGAAGATCGAATCACCACTAATTAATTACATAATTACAGTTTATAAATAGTAACTGCATATTATAGGACAATTATATTTAATCTCTCTGGATCATCATCATTTGTCAGTAAAAGCGAGGTACATCTTGAATACTAATAACCGAAATTAATATCAGTTGCTATTGTAATCATTGATAAGGCGGACGATTAATTATTTTACTTACTTTGACTAATGGCAAAAGCGACAAAGATGATTTTTTTTTCTATTTTGGTAATGTCACCTATTATTATTATTATTATTATTATTATTATTATTATTATTATTATTATTATGTTGTTGTTGTTGTTGTTATTAGCTGCGCTATAACCCTAGTTGGGAAAGCAGGATGCTATAAGCCCAAGGGCTCCAACAGTGAAAGTAGCCTAGTGTGGAAAGGAAATAAACAGATAAAATAGTGTGCTCGAGTGTACTCTCAAGCAATAGAACTCTATGTCAAGACAGTGGAAGACCATGGTACAGAGGCTATGACGCTACCCAAGACTAGAATCTAGACCAATGGTTTAATGACCTTACTGTCAGGTGCTGATACTAGATCACGGACCGGAGATAATATATTATGAATCAGAAAATAACTCGAGATTATTTCCAAAATCCGACAGTAGTCGAAACGAAGAGGTAATCTTGGTTATTCTCTGTGTCTCGTGTCCCCTGGGAAATTATCAGGTTTCATCTTATTACTGCGTTTGTATACCAGATACTTATATAATGAGAAATGTATAAGAAATTGGTGTTGTCTGATCTTGTTGTTTTGTGGAATTAAGATTATTTGATGCAGTAGAGAATATTAGATATATATTTCAGGATATTTTTAATGGATTTTCTTCTGAAATAAACTTAAAACCCTTTATATGTTTTGAGTAAATAGTTGTTAAACGTTTCATGTTAGTGAATGTTGCAAGTTTGGAGAGATTGTCAAAAAGGTTTTTTGTTATTTTAGAAGTCAGTTTTATTTTTGGAGTTATCTTAATCATTTAGAAGGGAATGTTGGTGGTTTAAATTTTTAAAGGTTTGAAGGTCGCTCATGAATGACAGAGGCAAAGGACAGTGACAATGCCCTATCGAGTGGTACAATGCCCTAGAGACTGACCATATATATATATATATATATATATATATATATATATATATATATATATATATATATGTGTGTGTGTATATATATACACACATTATATAGATATATATATATATATATATATATATATATATATATATATATATAATATATATATATATATATATATATATATATATGATAAAATTTTGCACATTTAAACGTGTTTCTTTCATATTTCAAATAAGCCATATATATTAATACATTAAAGTCTGGATTCTCTTAACGACCTCGGGATCAGAGCCCCAGGCGGAATCGCCCAAAGACTATAATATCAGACCGGCGGGGATATGAACCCTCGTCTAGGATATCTGTATGCCAGTGAACACACCACTCAGTCACTGGCATACAGATATCCTTGACGAGGGTTCAAATCCCCGCCGGTCTGATATTATAGTCTTTGGGCGATTCCGCCTGGGGCTCTGATCCCGAGGTCGTCAAGAGAATCCAGACTTTAATGTATTGATATATATGGCTTATTTGAAATATATATATATATATATATATATATATATATATATATATATATATATATATATATATATATATATATATATATATGATAAGCGCCCAAGCCCTTTTTCCACCAAAGAGGGCCAGGCAATGGCTGTTGATGACCCAGCAGATACACCTATAGGCTCCCCCAAACCACCCATCCTTAGCTCATAAGGATAGTGAGGTTGTAGCTGCCAAAGGAACTAACGATCACCAGTCAGGGACGTTATCACATCGGCCACCACACCCCCAGGAGCATTAGTATTCTAGAAGTTTAATTCCAGTTGTGGCCAAGTTGTGGAATGATCTTCCTAATTAGGTAATTAAATCAGTGGAACTTCAAGAGTTCAAACTTGCAGC
Organism: Palaemon carinicauda; assembly: GCF_036898095.1. Taxonomy (NCBI): domain Eukaryota; kingdom Metazoa; phylum Arthropoda; class Malacostraca; order Decapoda; family Palaemonidae; genus Palaemon; species Palaemon carinicauda. Next base: position 48,624,908 of record NC_090735.1, read on the forward strand.
GATTGTTTTTATGTTGAACAGGCTTACATATATCTCTTTTCATAGTTTACGTATAAATGATTTATTTTAATGTTGGTATTGTTCTTAAAATATTTAGTTTTAATTGGCCATTATTTCCCTTGTAGTTTATTTATTAACTTGTTTCCTCTCCTCACTGTTCTATTTTCCACTTGTGGACACTTTAGGCTTATAGCTGCCACAGACGGAAAGGAAGTTTAGTATTTTCGACACTTTGCAAGATTGATTCCGTCTAAAAACACTGGTGTTTCCTGACGTAAAGACTCTCTCTCTCTCTCTCTCTCTCTCTCTCTCTCTCTCTCTCTCTCTCTCTCTCTCTCTCTCTCTCTCTCTCTCTCTCTGTATATATATTTGTATGTATATATTTTTCTATATGTATACATATATATGTTGATAGGTAGATATTGATACATGATACATATAGACATATGTATATATATATATATATATATATATATATATATATTGAGATAGATAGATACAGTAGATAGATATTAATATATATATATATATATATATATATATATATATATATATATATATATATATATATGTAGAGAGAGAGAGAGAGAGAGAGAGAGAGAGAGAGAGAGAGAGAGAGAGAGAGAGAGAGAGAGAGAGAATACAAACGTAATAGCTGTCACCTCATCATCAAGAGATTTGATTCTTGAGGAAGCCAAAAGGTAATGAAACGATTCTATGCTACAGATGTAGTATGAATGTGATTGGGCTGATTTCCAAAATCTGATATGTGACCTCGGCCTTGGTTGGAAAGTTATGACGAATTATTACGTCTTGCTTATATTATGACAAGTGATAAGCACACTTTGAGTCTCTACACTCATTCTTTCAATTGTATTTATTTAATGCCTTTTCATAGAAATGTCTTTAAGGATTGACGCTGACATTTGTAAATTACATAGTTTCATCATATCAATACTCAAAAATCAAACATTTCCATGTGCTATTGGATTTTTGGCTTCACATTGTAACAAATTCAATTACACTGAATAAAAAATAAAAATGAATCCACCAAACCCCCCCCCCCCCCAAAAAAAAAATGTTTTAAAGTTTCCCATTTTACCGTGTTTCTCACGTGCAAATTGTCCCACATTTCATGCACCGTTCGTGGAAAACATGCCATCACCTCCAAGGTCCTTGCTGCGTACGCGAAATATCACGTTAATTCGAGCGACGACGGAGGTGATACTACGGAGAGAAATGACATGGCGCCGTTTTTTTTGGAGGTACTGGGAATGTCCTTGGATGCAATGCCAGTCGAACAACGAAATCGCGGGTAAGACCGGAACATCATAACCGTTAACACCGGCAAGTTGTGGAATGGTCTTCCTAATCAGGTAGTTGAATCAGTGGAACTTCAAAAGTTCAAACTTTTCAGCAAATGTTTTTGTGTTGAACAGGTTGACAATGAGTCTTTTTATAGTTTATATATGACATATCTATTTCGATGTCGTTACTCTTGTTAGAATAATTTATTGATATTTTTTTTTCATCGTTTACTTATTTCCTTTCCTTACTGGGCTATTTCTCCCTGTTGGGGGCATTGGGCTTATAGCATCTTGCTTTTCCAACTAGGGTTGTAACTTGGCTAATAATAATAATAAAATGACCTCAACAAACGCAAAACGCCTAGTAAGGGTTGGAAGCAAATATTCGGAATGGACCTAATATGACACAAGAGTGCCAATTTGACGATCTGGCTGCTGAGAATAATTGCGACAGTATGACGAAGTCATGAGATGATATAGTAAAGAGCTTTCATCTTAAGAACGGTATTTTTTCCACAAGAAATGTCAAGTTAAGAATGTTTTATATCTATGGAGTTGTGGTCCGGAGATGTATTTTAAAAGGTTAGTCTTGAAGACATTATACATCCTGGTCTGTGTAAATATTCTTGCATAATATTGCTAGCTACACGTAAATGCTTGTGGCTAAAAATCACCACAATATATATTTCGCGACTCGGGTCAAAAGTCTAGATGGTATCTGAAGGAACTTGTCGAAGCTGTTCCATCTTGTTCTGGAATCGTTCTCTGGCTCCCTATTTATATCAACATTTATTGTATGTATAGTCAGATTCAATAGTTCGCCATCACCCACAAACCAATATATTCCCAGTGTATGATGGTGGCTATTGGAAACGTCCTTGCCTTGTGTTCTGTCGGATTGGTGTTTGAGTCCACTCAAACATGATAGTTTCTTGTGGTGTCTGCAATCTCACCATTCTTGTGAGCTAAGGATGGGAGGGTTGGGGTATCCTATAGATCTACCCTACCTGCTGAGTGATCAGCAGACATTGCCTGGCCCTCCCTGCTCCTAGCTTGGGTGGAAACGGGAATTGGGTGCTGATTATATTTATATAAAGCCAGTCATTAAGGCTTTGTCCTGGTAGCTAGGTCTTTGTCACTTTTCCACGCCATTCCCATTCCTGAGCGGCCTTTAAAGCCTTCATAACGAAAACATGTAAGCGGACTTTTAACTGTGACAGAACATTTATATATATATATATATATATATATATATATATATATATATATATATATATATATATATATATATATAAATATATATATATATAAATGGATGTTTATGGACGTGTGTATGTTTGAAAATGATACTATGCATCCTTTTAAAAACCCATTACTTATGTAACATTAAATGTCTTACATATGGTCGTTTTCTCTTTTTTCCTCTCTCTCTTATCTGATTTTATATATATATATATATATATATATATATATATATATATATAAATATATATATATATATATATATATATATATATATATATATATATATATATATATATATATAAATATATATATATATATATATACTGTATATATATGTCGTGTGTGTGTATATTTAACGTTTCGTAGCAGATTAAGAAGCAAAGGAGTAATGGAATAGGAATGGCTTTCCAGGGATTCGTTTAATCCCATCATAATGGATTTAAAATTTTATTCTTACTCAGAGAAGGCAACTTATTAAAGTAATTAGATTCAATCTTGATTTTTTTCTTTAATGTATATCGAGTGGGCGACGACTTGTTTTTTACTAAGCCATCATAAAGATAAAAAAATGTGGAAATCTCATTTGATTTGTCTTATCTAAAATTATAAAAGGAAACATTTTTAAGTAAGTTTATAATTAAGGAAGGATTTGTGTATGTCTTGAATGGAAAGAGAGAACCTTTTCCTGAAAGATAAAACGTTTTCCCTAATAGATAGAACATTTCCCTAAATGGTAGAACTTTTTCCTAAAAAAAATTTAACGTTTTCCTGAATGATAAAACGTTTTCCTAGTAGATAGAAAATTTTCCTAGAAAATTTCCCTAAAAGATAGTTCGTTTTCCTAAAAGATAGAATGTTTTCCATATATATTGAACGTTTTCCTAAAAGATAGAATGTTTTCCTAAAAGATAGAACGTTTTCAGAAAAGATAGAGCGTTTTCCTTAAAGATTGAATGTTTTGCTAAAAGATAGAACGTTTTCGTAAAAGATAGAACGTTTTCCTATAAGATGAAACGTTTTTCTAAAGGATAGAACGTTTTCCTAGAAGATGAAACTTTTTCCTAAAGGATAGAACATTTTCCTAAAAGATAGAACGTTTTCCTAAAAGATGAAACTTTTTCCTTCAGGATAGAACATTTTCCTAAAAGATAGAACGTTTTCCTAAGAGATAGAAAATTTTTCTAAAAGATAAAACGTTTTCATAGAAGATAGAACTTTCCTAAAAGATAGAACACTTTCCTGAAAGATAAAACGTTTTCCTAAAAGAAAGAACACTTTCTTAAAAAGATAGAACACTTTCCTAAAAGATAGAACACTTTCCTAAAATGTAAAACGTTTTCCTAAATGATAGAATACTTTCCTGAAAGGAAGAACGTTTTCCTAAAAGCTAGAACATTTTCCTAAAAGATAGAACACTTTCTTAAAAGGTAGAACGTTTTCCTAAAAGATAGAACATTTTCCTAAAAGATAGAACACTTTCCTAAAATGTAGAACGTTTTCCTAAATGATAGAATACTTTCCAAGATGATAGGACGTTCATCTAAAAGATAGAACACTTTCCTAAAAGGTAGAACGTTCTCCTAAAAGATAGAACACTTTCCTGAAAGGAAGAAAGTTTTCCTAAAAGCTAGAACATTTTCCTAGAAGATAGAACATTTTCTTAAAAGGTAGAACGTTTTCCTAAAAGGTAGAACATTTTCCTAAAAGATAGAACACTTTCCTAAAATGTAGAACGTTTTCCTAATGATAGAATACTTTCCAAGATGATAGGACGTTCATCTAAAAGATAGAACACTTTCCTAAAAGGTAGAACGTTCTCCTAAAAGATAGAACACTTTCCTGAAAGGAAGAAAGTTTTCCTAAAAGCTAGAACATTTTCCTAGAAGATAGAACATTTTCTTAAAAGGTAGAACGTTTTCCTAAAAGGTAGAACATTTTCCTAAAAGATAGAACACTTTCCTAAAATGTAGAACCTTTTCCTAAATGATAGAATACTTTCCAAGATGATAGGACGTTTATCTAAAAGATAGAACACTTTCCTAAAAGGTAAAACGTTTTCCTAAAAGATAGAAAATTTTCCTAAAAGATAGAACACTTTCCTAAAATGTAGAACGTTTTCCTAAATGATAGAATACTTTCCAAGATGATAGGACGTTTACCTATAAGATAGAACACTTTCATAAAAGGTAGAACGTTTTCCTAAAAGATAGAACACTTTCCTAAAAAGTTAAACGTTTCCCTAAATGATAGAATACTTTCCTGAAAAGAAGAACGTTTTCCTAAAAGATAGAACATTTTCCTAAAAGATAGAACACTTTCCTAAAATGTAGAACGTTTTCCTAAAGGATAGAATACTTTCCTAGATGATAGGACGTTTACCTATAAGATAGAAAACTTTCCTAAAATGTTAAATGTTTTCCTAAATGATAGAATACTTTCCTGAAAGGAAGAACGTTTTCCTAAAAGCTAGAACATTTTCCTAATAGATAGAACACTTTCCTAAAATGTAGAACGTTTTCCTAAAGGATAGAATACTTTCCTAGATGATAGGACGTTTACCTATAAGATAGTACACTTTCCTAAAAAGTTAAACGTTTTCCTAAATGATACAATACTTTCCTGAAAGGAAGAACGTTTTCCTAAAAGATAGAAAATTTTCCTAAAAGATAGAACACTTACCTAAAAAGTTAAACGTTTTCCTAAATGATAGAATACTTTCCTGAAAGGAAGAACGTTTTCCTAAAAGATAGAAAATTTTCCTAAAAGATAGAACACTTTCCTAAAATGTAGAACGTTTTCCTAAAGGATAGAATACTTTCCTAGATGATAGGACGTTTACCTATAAGATAGAACACTTTCCTAAAAAGTTAAACGTTTTCCTAAATGATAGAATACTTTCCTGAAAGGAAGAACGTTTTCCTAAAAGATAGAAAATTTTCCTAAAAGATAGAACACTTTCCTAAAAAGTTAAACGTTTTCCTAAATGATAGAATACTTTCCTGAAAGGAAGAACGTTTTCCTAAAAGCTAGAACATTTTCCTAAAAGATAGAACACTTTCCTAAAATGTAGAACGTTTTCCTAAATGATAGAATACTTTCCAAGATGATAGGACGTTTGCCTATAAGATAGAACACTTTCCTAAAAGGTAGAACGTTTTCCTAAAAGAGAGAACACTTTCCTAAAAAGTTAAACGTTTTCCTAAATGATAGAATACTTTCCAAGATGATAGGACGTTTACCTATAAGATAGAACACTTTCCTAAAATGCAGAACGTTTTCCTAAATGATAGAATACTCTCCTAGATGATAGGACGTTTACCTATAAGATAGAACACTTTCCTAAAAGGTAGAACGTTTTCCTAAAACATAGAACACTTTCCTAAAAAGTTAAACGTTTTCCTAAATGATAGAATACTTTCCAAGATGATAGGATTTTCATCTAAAAGATAGAACACTTTCCTAAAAGGTAGAACGTTTTCCTAAAAGATAGAACACTTTCCTGAAAGGAAGAACGTTTTCCTAAAAGCTAGAACATTTTCCTAAAAGATAGAACACTTTCCTAAAAGGTAAAACGTTTTCCTAAAAGATAGAACATTTTCCTAAAAGATAGAACACTTTCCTAAAAAGTAGAACGTTTTCCTAAATGATAGAATACTTTTTTAAAAGATAGAACGTTTTCCTAAAAGATAGAACACTTTCCTAAAATGTAGAACGTTTTCCTAAATGATAGAATACTTTCCAAGATGATAGGACATTTATCTAAAAGCTAGAACACTTTCCTAAAAGGTAGAACGTTTTCCTAAAAGATAGAAAATTTCCCTAAAAGGTAGAACGTTTTCCTAAAAGATAGAACACTTTCCTGAAAGGTAGAACGTTTTCCTAAAAGCTAGAACATTTTCCTAAAATATAGAACACTTTCCTAAAAGGTGAATATTTTCCTAAATGATAGAATACTTTCCTAGATGATAGAACGTTTACCTAAAAGATAGAACACTTTCCTAAAAGGTTGAACGTTTTATTAAAAGATAGAACATTTTCCTAAAAGATAGAACACTTTCCTAAAAAACATACAACACTTTCGTAAAAGATAGAACACTTTCCTAAATGATTGGATGTTTACCTAAAAGATAGAACATTTTCATAGAAGATAGAACACTTTCTTAAAAGATAGAACGTTTTCCTAAAAGATACTACTGCTACGGGTAAAACCTGTTGCTGGGTACACGAATTGTATGTTAATTCATGTAAATGATGTGCATTTATTAATGTTCATCCTTACAACATTTTACTAAGTGATAAAAAAAAGTTCCTAATGTATAAAAAGTTATAAAATGTGGGTGGAAATGTGTTAGCAGTATGATATGTTTACGTAGTAAAAGGTAATAGTTTACAGTGAGTCAATAATGTTAATGTGATTTTACTCATCTTTTAGTATACAAGCAGATGGAGTCTGTGAGCAATAGAGTAAACTGATAATTGTTTTTGATGAAAAATAGCGATAAATCATAACAAAATTCTCCTCTAAGATACAGTTTTTTCCAATTTCAAAAGATTTGACTGATTTAATTATTAAAGAAAATTAGGAGAAAAACTGAATATAACATATGCGCTAATAACTCATAAGATGATTTAGTTTAGGCATATTTTAAAACAGAATTAAAGGCAACACCAATCTATCAGTTATATATAATTACTGAAAATATTGCAATAAAAAAACACTATTAATCTGTGACAGAAGCAGCAACAAAAAATTCCTATATACCAGTATTTTCTTAAAAATCTTTTCTTCAAACGAAATTGTTTCATCCATTAAAATTGCACGTCCCGATAGGAGTCCAAAATTAATATTTCCCAGTTTGCCATAGGGAGGTGAGAAAGTCGAGAGCCTTAACAAGTTTATGGAGACTTAGCCAGTAATTATTTTTGCGGCA